>NW_024387121.1:1301001-1353246 GCF_900408965.1 Simochromis diagramma | reverse complement strand
GTGTATTTTACACGATCCTGGGTCAGTATAAGTATCATACAGTTTAAACGAAGCACTGAAACTTGCACATATTTATTATAGATGCACTGAAGCTAATCGAGATATTTGCTGTCAGTCTGTGGCTGCGATTAAACACTTTACTGGAAACTTTATTAACTAGTAACTTCATCAGTCATGACAGAAGCTAATATTTCTGTGCTAACATCGTTTAAACAGTAACAGCTTTACTCCAATATAAGCTAACGTTTACACCGTAACTTTAAGCTAGCACCATAAAGACGGTAAAACACGTAATAATATCTACAAATGCATCTTAAAGCTGTTATATTAGCACTCGGTGTATTACTAACATAACCACATTAACATTATTGACACTCGCTGACTTTTAATAGTCATTCTATAAATGCTGTCCGTTTAAACGGTCTTACCTGTACACACTGCATATCCACCGGATTCCAGCCAGAGTGGATTCTGGAGTCTTCCACGCTCCTGTTAGTGATCCTCCATCTGGATGGATGAGAACAACCTTCTGAACAATCTAGCAGGAGATGGCCCATATCTATGGGACTGATTCGTGCTAATAACGCCCATTGTATGGACTGATAACAGCCGAAGCGGGTGAATAAAGTCACCCAGTAGCTAGCTGTGCCTTTACCCAGCATACACCACTCCCTCCATAAATGCAATAAACGATACAAAAGTTTCGTTCTACCTGTTTTTCAGGTAGTTGTTTACATTATATAATTTATTGTGTTCTGTATACGTCACTACAATGTGATTTGGAAAATGTCTAAATATACCGACAACAGGCACTTCAATCGGAGGACCCTAGCCTGCGCGTCCATAAGTGAAGCAGAGGGAGCCTGACCATGCGTCACACGTTTGACGAGTTGGGAGTGAGATCGTGTTGGAAGTGACACAACTTCAACTTTATGAATGACACTGATTGATTTTATTATTTTGATATGATGTTGCATTTATTAATGATGGCTGCTGCTCCTGTCTCTTCCATCAGGTGAAGAATGCTGCTCATGCTCGTCCGGCAGGTCCTGCTTCTCCGGTCGCTTCTCCAGCCGCTCCTTCTCCTCCTTCAGTTCCTGTTGCTCCTGCAGGGACAGGAAAAACGCGTGTGAGCAGCGCCCTCTCGCTAATGCGCGAAAGGGCGCTGCTCCCACATAAAATCCAGGTGCACAAGATTACCCACTCTGAGCCCCTCCTGCGCGTGCGAGAGGGTGCCACACCCAGCCACCACTCAATCCGGACCACCTCTCGCATGCACACAAGATTATGCCACCCAGAGCCCTCTTGCACGCGCGCGAGAGGGTCCCACACCCAGCCACCACTCAATCCAGGACACCTCTCGCACGCGCACTCAGGAACGTATGCGCGAAAGGGCGCTGCTCTCACGCCATCATATACAATTCAAACTCATCCTCGCAGGCATACGAGATTACCCACTCCGAGCCCCTCATGCGCGTGCGAGAGGGTGCCACACCCAGCCACCACTCAATCCGGACCACCTCTCGCACGCGCACCAGATTACCCACTCAGAGCCCCTCTTGCACGCGCGCGAGAGGGTGCCACACCCAGCCACCACTCAATCCGGACCACCTCTCGCACGCGCACCAGATTACCCACTCCGAGCCCCTCTTGCACGCGCGCGAGAGGGTGCCACACCCAGCCACCACTCAATCCGGACCACCTCTCGCATGCACGCAAGATTACGCCACCCAGAGCCCCTCTTGCACGCGTGCGAGAGGGTGCCACACCCAGCCACCACTCAATCCGGACCACCTCTCGCATGCACACAAGATTACGCCACCCAGAGCCCTCTTGCACGCGCGCGAGAGGGGCCACACCCAGCCACCACTCAATCCGGACCACCTCTCGCACGCGCACCAGATTACCCACTCCGAGCCCCTCTTGCACGCGCGCGAGAGGATGCCACACCCAGCCACCACTCAATCCGGACCACCTCTCGCATGCACGCAAGATTACGCCACCCAGAGCCCCTCTTGCACGCGTGCGAGAGGGTGCCACACCCAGCCACCACTCAATCCGGACCACCTCTCGCATGCACACAAGATTACGCCACCCAGAGCCCTCTTGCACGCGCGCGAGAGGGGCCACACCCAGCCACCACTCAATCCGGACCACCTCTCGCACGCGCACCAGATTACCCACTCCGAGCCCCTCTTGCACGCGCGCGAGAGGATGCCACACCCAGCCACCACTCAATCCGGACCACCTCTCGCATGCACACAAGATTACGCCACCCAGAGCCCCTTTACACGCGCGCGAGAAGGCACCACAACCAGCCACTACTCAATCCAGGACACCTCTCGCACGCCCACTCAGGAACGTATGCGCGAAAGGGCGCTGCTCCCACGCCATCATGTAACAGGGTCATAAATCACATTGTTATAATTACACAAAATGTGTTCTAAACCCCCAAACTGCTCCTTTTATACCTGACTTTTAGGACCTCCAAGCCTGTAGTTGTGTTCATTATCAGTTAGAGCCCCTCCTCATTCTTTTCTTCTTCTTCTTTGGTGCAATACTATAAATACAGTGTACCCCTTTTGCCTCTCCCCTTTTTCTACAATTCCCCTGTGGGAGAGGTGGGTGTCATTTCTTTCCAACACCTTAAAAACACACATAATTCATATTTAGCCACCCTGATGTTTATGATTGTGATGTTAGTTCAGTTATTGTCATTATTAAGCCTGTTTTTGTAAGATGTGATAAGTGTGTAGTATGTATGTATCATAAATGTGTTTTAGGCGCCATAGATGCTAGCATGAATGTATACTCCTTGCTAGCTTGGGAGCTGTGGTGGGTTGAGCTAACCCTCTTCCCCACTGTTTGTATTTGGTCTAGGAGCTGGAGTGGGCAAATTATTTACTTGGAGGTCTTTCTTTCTTTTACCTTTTTTATCAGGTATGTCGGATTTCATGTTGTTGTTTTTGTTTTATCTTATGTCAAATATGTTACGTGTAAATGCATATTTTATGTTTAATGTAAAAATAAATGCCAGCCCTTTTTCTACAATTCCCCTGTGGGAGAGGAGCTGGAGTGGGCAAATTATTTACTTGGAGGTCTTTCTTTCTTTTACCTTTTTTTATCAGACACAACGCAGAATCACACCGGTTACACTTGGTGCCGTGACCCGTCACATCGCCAATCCGCGATCCACCCCTCCTCCTTCTGCTGCCGCTGTTTTCCCGCCTCCTCTCTGCAGCTGTGTCCCAGGATCCTGTGCCCTGCGCTTTGACTCACAGGTTTTTATAACGAATGTGTGATCGATGCCCTGCAATTTGGCTTGCAGGCATCTCTGTCACGTGTGAACTTAAAGGGCAAATACGTAGGTGATCATTTTTGTCACTGTTTCATATTGTTGCTTCAAATTATACAGGCGCGGATTGTAATTTATTTATAAATTTCTATTGATATTGGCTTTTACAGCCTGTTTTACTTGAGAGGAGGAAACAACATTTTATTTTATTTTCTATGGTGTTTTGATTCCTTGATGTTTTTTTTTTCTTCTCCCCACATTTCATTGTTTTGTGAAGTTTTGCATAATTGTGTGTGGGGGTTAGGCTCAGTTTTTTTTTTGCTGTTAAACAGTGATATCTCACTTGGGCCAACATGTTAAGTGAGGAAACTATGGATAGCGCTTTGCCTGATCTGTTCTCTGCGGGGAGTAATATGACCTTTGGTTTGGGGAGGGGTCATCAGATTGCTCCAAAGTGTTTTGGGAGGGGTAGGCCAGTAGTCCCGGGTATTGGTGCCCACACTGTAGACCAGTCAGTGATGCACTCACCATTAATGCCAGCAGCTAGCTCCACACCAGCTGCTTGCGAACGCCAAACACACACCCAGGCTGTCACTAGTGACATGTTGAGCAGCTTGATTACTGACTTAGCAAAGCAAATTGGGGAAAATATCACATCCTCTCTTAACTCTATGCACCAGCCAGCCCCCACCCAACCACAGTCTCCCCAGACTGTGCCCTCGAGCTGCAATGACCAGTCCCAGCTGAAGGTTGTTGTTCAGTCAGACACCAAAGCTCCACCATACTTCAAGGGTGACAACACAGATCTATTTCCCATCAGTGAATGGGAGGACATGATGAGATGAGACTGACCTTATGGATGGTGACGGTTGCACCCCTTCTCAGAGGAAAGTGAGATCCTTCCTTGGCATGGTGATGTTTTACCAGCATTTCATTCCAGGGTGCTCTCGTATTGCGAAGCCACTCTTTGCTCTAACTGCCGGTCAGAAGAGGACTAAAGGCTGCCATGGGAGTCGGAAACCTGGAACCTTTCGCAAGCTCACCCCTCAAGACTGGACTCCTGCTTGCGAGAAGGCATTTGAGGGACTCAAAGGTGCACTCCTCAGCTGTGCGGTGCTGGCACATCCTGATTTTGAGAGGCCATTCATCCTTTCAACTGACGCTTCCATGGATGGGCTGGGTGCTGTCTTATCCCAGGTGCCAGCTGGTGAGGAGAGAGCAAGACCTATAGCCTTTGCTAGTAAGTCTCTCAGCCGCAGTCAGGCCAAATACCCAGCACACCGGCTTGAATTTTTGGCTCTGAAGTGGGCTGTGTGTGATAAGTTCAGCCACTGGCTCAAGGGTCATCGGTTCACTGTCTGGACTGATAACAATCCTCTCACATACATTCTGACTAAGCCAAAGCTGGATGCCTGTGAACAGCGTTGGGTCTCTAAGCTTGCACCATACTGCTTTGAAATCAAATATGTTCCTGGAAAGCTGAACATTGTGGCAGACACCCTGAGCAGGGAACCGTTTGTGAGGCCTTTGGCCCAGCGCCTCCTGTCGGAGCCCTACTTTGAGCTGCTAGAGCAAGTCAGTGATGTGAAAGATGCCAGTGTCCAAGATGCCTTCCGTTTGACCTGTCAGCCCCAATCGATACGCAGTGCTCCACCCTCTGCTGTGCTTGATGTGTCTCTGTCAACTGATGACGTGTCTTCTCTCATGTCTTCCCTCTGTGAGTGGGAGTCTGCTTCTCGCCAGCGTGCAACATCCCTCGCTGGTCACCTGACCTCCATTAGTCCACCTGACTGTGATGTTACTCATGCGCTGTCCCATGCTGATCTCCTGTCTCATCAAACAGGGGATCCTGTGATCTCCAGAGTAGCCCGCTATGTTGAGCGTAAGCGCAGACCCTCCAGACGTGAGCGCTGTCATGAGAACCAACATACGTTGCGGCTCCTGAAACAATGGGATAAGCTCACATTCCTCAATGGTGTCCTCTACAGAGTCGTGAGGGACCCACTGACCAAACACAAGAGATTCCAGTTTGTGGTGCCTGACTCCCTAAAACAAGTGGTGCTGTCTGGCATACACGACAATGCTGGTCATCAAGGTCAACCTCGCACACTCTCCTTGGCTCGTCAGCGTTTCTTCTGGTATGATATGGAGAAGGATGTGCGCGATCATGTGAGAAATTGCCGCAGGTGTGTTCTCAGCAAGACCCCAGAGCCAGCAGCTAGGGCCCCGTTGGAAAGCATTAAGACCTGTGCTCCACTGGAACTTGTGTGCATTGACTTCTGGTCAGCTGAGGACAGCAACAACAAGTCTGTGGATGTCCTTGTGATTACTGACCACTTCACAAAATTAGCACATGCATTCCAATGCCTGGATCAGACAGCTAAGAGAGTTGCTAAAAAGCTCTGGGATGGATTCTTCTGTGTGTATGGCTTCCCTCAGCGCATTCACTCTGACCAGGGAGCTAGTTTTGAGAGTGAGCTGCTTGCAGAGCTTCTGGTTTTGGGTGGCGTTGCCAAATCCCACACTTCACCATACCACCCCATGGGTAATGGTACCACGGAGAGATTTAATCGCACCCTTGGAAACATGTTACGGTCCCTCCCCCCCAGATGTAAGCAGAAATGGCCGCAGATGATACAGTCCATGACGTTTGTGTATAACTGTACGGCACACGAGACCACCGGCTTTGCGCCATTCTACCTGATGTTTGGGAGGGTGCCAAGGTTGCCAGTTGACCTCATGTTTCGGGATGTCCTTCATGATGACACCATTTGTGACTATGATACCTATGTCAAGTCACTGATGGATGACCTGCGCTCTGCCATGCTCCGAGGCCAGGAACACAGCACAATGGAGCAGAGACACCAGTCTGACCAGTACAACAGAAAGGTGAAGGGTCTGCCTCTTTCACTAGGGGACCAGGTGTTGTTGGCAAACAAGGGAGTCAGAGGAAAAAGGAAGCTCTCTGACAAATGGGAACCTGTTGTGTACACGGTAGTTGACTTGGATCCTGCTCTTCACATCTGCCGTATCAGAGACAAAGAAGGTCATGAGCGTGTGGTGCATCGCAACCTGCTCCTTCAAGTTAACTTTTTGCCCTTGGACACAACACTGAATGACGATGCTGCACATCCTGCTGTGAGCGTTGTCAGTGGCCCCGCTGAGTCTGACCTGGATGGGTCTGTGACATCTTTTGGGGGCACAGGAGCTGTACCTCCTGCCACCCGTACTGTGGATTCCGTCTCCAGCATTGGCGAGTGTGATGACCGCACACTATCATGGATCCATCAGCAATCCGCCGCTGACCCGGTCGAAGATGGCGTTCATGAGACCCCTCCCATAATGGGTGTTCCTGATCTTGGTGGGCTGGCTGGTGATGGAGCCTCCCCAGGCTCCCCTGCTGCTTTCCCGTCCCACACTTTTCATTCTCTTGAACCCAAAAATGTGGACGTGGATCAAGGACTTACCACACGTTTTGGTAGAATCATTAAACCAGTTCGTCGCTTGATTGAATCAATGGCTCAACTTGAAACACTCCTTGGTGTTGAACCTGTTCAAGCAGCGGTTATTGATGTGTGAATTTGTTTATTTCTGTATGTTTTTCATTGCTATTGTTTTTGGAAAAGAATAATACAAGCACAGAGTTCATTGTATTTTGTCAGTCTGTGCAGTCTGATAGTGATGCCCATAGATATTATGGCCTGTTTTGTGTGGTGAAAATGGCACCTCATTTTGTCTATAGTGTGTCCTGGGATCTTGCTAGGCGCCGAGCGGGTCTCAGGTCTCTTATCCTCCTTGGAGGAAGCTATGTTGCTGATCTAATTCATTGTATATGTGATGTGAATTTGTTTGAGGCCACTGTATCTGTTATTGTGGGTTTATACTTTTTTTTTTTGGTATACTCTTTAAGATTTTGTGTAATTCTTGGGGGGTGAATGTAACAGGGTCATAAATCACATTGTTATAATTACACAAAATGTGTTCTAAACCCCCAAACTGCTCCTTTTATACCTGACTTTTAGGACCTCCAAGCCTGTAGTTGTGTTCATTATCAGTTAGAGCCCCTCCTCATTCTTTTCTTCTTCTTCTTTGGTGCAATACTATAAATACAGTGTACCCCTTTTGCCTCTCCCCTTTTTCTACAATTCCCCTGTGGGAGAGGTGGGTGTCATTTCTTTCCAACACCTTAAAAACACACATAATTCATATTTAGCCACCCTGATGTTTATGATTGTGATGTTAGTTCAGTTATTGTCATTATTAAGCCTGTTTTTGTAAGATGTGATAAGTGTGTAGTATGTATGTATCATAAATGTGTTTTAGGCGCCATAGATGCTAGCATGAATGTATACTCCTTGCTAGCTTGGGAGCTGTGGTGGGTTGAGCTAACCCTCTTCCCCACTGTTTGTATTTGGTCTAGGAGCTGGAGTGGGCAAATTATTTACTTGGAGGTCTTTCTTTCTTTTACCTTTTTTATCAGGTATGTCGGATTTCATGTTGTTGTTTTTGTTTTATCTTATGTCAAATATGTTACGTGTAAATGCATATTTTATGTTTAATGTAAAAATAAATGCCACCCCTTTTTCTACAATTCCCCTGTGGGAGAGGAGCTGGAGTGGGCAAATTATTTACTTGGAGGTCTTTCTTTCTTTTACCTTTTTTATCAGACACAACGCAGAATCACACCGGTTACAATCACATAAAATCCAGGCCCGTCCTCGCACGGGAACAAGATTACCCACTCCGAGCCCCTCCTGCATGCGTGCAAGAGCGCGCCATGCCCACGCGCACTAAGGAAAGGTCCATAACCTGGTCGGGAGGAGGGATTTACTAGGTTCAACGCTGGAACGTTGAACACTCTGAGCTACTCCTGCACGCGCGCAAGAGGGCGCCACACCCAGCCCACCACTCAATCCGGGCCACCTCTTGCACGCGCACAAGATTACGCCACTCGGAGCTCGTCCTTCAAATGGGCGAGAGGGGGCCACACCCAGCCCACTCCTCAATCCGAGCCACCTCTCACAAACCCACTGAGGAACGATCCATAACCTGGTCCGGGAGGGGGGGGAGGTTCAACGTTCCAGCGTTGAACCTCACACTCCGAGCTCCTCCTGCACGCGCGCAAGAGAGTGCCACACTGGCCCATCTCTTCCACGCGCAACAAGATTATGCCACTCCAAGCCCCTCCTACACACGCGCAAGAGGAGGCCACACCCAGCCCACCACTCAATCCGGGCCACCTCTCGCACGCGCGTCAGATTACTACTCCGAGCTGCTCTTGCACGCACACAGGATCACACCACTCCCACGCCACAAAAACACTCCGGTCCCCTCCACACTGAGTTTAGAGAAGTTCAACATTAACGTGGACACTGCATGTCCCCTTAACATTTCTACTTTAGCAAATGTCACCTGCCGAGCGGTCCTTACTGCACTCTTCAAAAGGTTTCAATCTATTAATAATACGTCAACATTCATTTGAACAAAACACATTCTAATAAAAATAATCGACCTGGTTTATGGCACAAATCTCACTTTTTTTTTTTAGGAAAGAGAAGCATTAAACTGTCAGTGTGGGTTTTCACCGATGGAAACATACAACTGACACAAATTCAAGTGTGATTTTAATTATGAAATAAAATTAAAACACACACACACACACACACACACACACACACACACACACACACACACACACACACACAGTTTCTGTAGCCAAACAACAAAAGATAACAGATCCTAAAATTTTCATTCCTCTTTGTTAGATTTTAGCAGTTACTCAGAGTCTAGCGGCAGGAAAATGAACACAAACATGGTTTGTGTAAGAACAGGCTGTAAGATAGTACTTGCTTTGTCATATCACACTAAAGGGATTACAGAATGTGAGCACCCATGTACAAATGCCTCTGTCTACTAAGCCAAACTAACTAACTAACCGTTGTGTAAAAACCTGTACAAGTCCCTACTGTGTTTAGAAAAGTTTAACATTAACGTGGACACTGCATGTCCCCTTAACATTTCCACTTTAGCAATTGTCACTTGCCGAGCGGTCCTTACCTGAGAAAATGATCATTTTTCCTTTTCTCTCCTCTCTTTTTCTCCACTGTAATCCACAGCAAAGTGTATGTAAATCCTGCAAGCACTTTTCAAAATGTTTCATTCTATTAATGTTGCGATGACAACATTCATTTGAACAAAAAGCATTCCAAAGGCGTCTGACACATTTGCTAAGCTCCACCCCCGGTTGATGTTGAGAAGCAATAATCAAGCTGGTTTCTAGATTTCAAAATGTCATGTTTTTGTCATCTAAAGCTATAGCCTACTATTGTCACAAGGGGGCGCTCTGATGCAGTTTTGCGTTACGATGTCCTTATGTCTCGTGCACGGAAGCATTGGTTTTTTTTTCAGTTTTTAAAAACTTTATTTAGAACAAAGACAATGACAATCTGAAACAAACAGTGAATCATTGAATCTTTCACAACAGTATATCACACCTCCTTTTTTTTCTTAATCAGAGGATTATTGCAGCATTGTAGTTGGTATGTCACAGTCAAACTAACAATAATTGTAACTAAGTATATAAAAAAGTAAAAAATAAGTAAATAAATTAGAAAAAGATTAAATAACAAAAATAAAGGAGATAAGGGGGAGCATGAAAATCATTAAAAGTGAGGTCTTATTAATAAGATATATAGCTTAAATAAGGGGCTAAGTGAGAAACGTTCTTCTAAAAATTTATGCAATTTAATTGCCTGGGGCTTATTTATTAGCTTCAGAGATTTACGCAACAGGGAAAGTTCATTTTTAAGAGCAAGCCATGAAGGGGGGATTTGGCATATCAGCATTTATGAATGTAATATTTTGTTGTAATAATGAGATTGTTTACTAAGAAGTCTCTATTTTTGTCCTTGAGGATTACTCCTATTTGAATATTCTGAAAAGACCAAAAACCAACATTTGTAGACCAGGACGATATTAAGTCATGGGGAGATTTCCACACATTTTGGATAGTCACACACCCATAAAATATGTGCTCTGTTGTTTCCAAAGTTGTTTTACAAATATAACAATTGTCTGACACAAATTCAAAATTTTCTTTCATGAATTCATTAGAGGGGCCGATGTTTTTTGTAGTTTTAAAATGAACTGTTTTAAATTTGGGGGGTTGGGAATTTTAAATATTTAGTTCTGATCAAAGAAATCTCAGATTTGTTATAATCTTTTAGAATGAGTGAGTATTTTGTCCTACTTGGATATAAGGTGTTAACCAAATACTTCCTCAAAAACTGATTATTGCATTTTTCATTAACAAGGTCTGGACCATCTAATTTAATTTTACGTAAATTTGGAGTTGGTATATTTAAAATGTTGTTCTTTATCGCGTTGATAAAAACTATCGGGATATTCTGTGAAACTTTTTTGTTGAGCTCAATTGAGCAACTCGTGCTATGTTTCTCATCAAACCTGTTTAATTCAAGTATATTTCTGTTTTCATCCATTATATGTGTGACAGACCAAATTTGTTTTGTCATTCATTCTTCCACAAACATAGATTTCCCCCGATTCAATATCACCCTATTATTCCATAGTGGAATGTCGTGGGGACTAAAGTTATGTTTGAACATTAATTTCCAGTTTAACAAAACTTGTTGATGAACTTTGTTGAAAATAAGAGAAGGTATCAAGAACCAGATCTCATCATCATTGTTTAGCCATCTAATCTTTAACATTCCCTTCATTATTTCAAAATCAATTGCTTTTAAAACCCCCCTCTTCATAGTCTTTTATAAAGTCCCTGCTTCTGATATAGTGAAGTGTTTTTCCATATGAAATTTAAACGAATCTTATTGATTTCTTTTAATATCCTTGGTGGGATGGCTAGGGAACAAGCTGGACAGATTCATCTGGACAAAGATTCAACCTTGGTTAACATTATCCTGCCGAACAACGTTAAATCTCTCTGTAGCCAATTGTTTAAAGTGTTTTTGCATTTGTCAATTGTATTCTGAATATTCTTTTCTTCACTGTCAGCCATGCATTTAGTTATCCAAATTCCAAGATATTTGATTTCATTTTTGACAGGTATATCATACAAGGAGGAGTGAGAACAATTATGGATACTCAGATTTCGCATTTGTCCAGGTTCAGGCGTAGTCCAGAAGCATCAGAGAAAATCTTTATGGTATCTAAGGCCAAGGGAATTTGTTGGATTTTGGAATTTGGCAGTCAGTTTGCATGCTTATTCTTAGTATGGTTAACTAATTGGAATTTCAAATATGCAGTCTAATGATTTAATATAAAATTAAATATTTGGCTGAATTGTTTTATTTCCATACAGCTGAATTCTCCACATAAAACTAAAGTAAATGTTTTTTTTTAAAATAATTTCACCTGAGTAACTGTGTTATTTAAAAGATGTCTGTTGCGATTGTGTGCCTTTAGCATCATCTTTCTGTGATGTTACATTCTTTGTTGGTCTGCTTGTTACAGCTGCTGTGGACATTTCGGCCTAGTTTGTTGTGAGCATGGGGGACTGTGCAAAATTTACAGTGAACATGTGGTAATTTGCAGACCAGATTAAAATTCGCAAAGGCTTCGATTTTGTCATTTCCTTTTAGAGGGAGATGAGTTGAAATTCCTTGTTTCGGATAAGGTATGAACTGAGTGACTGAAAATCAAACAAAACTTTTCCCCACCCCTAAATCCTGTCCTGTCTGGCAGCTTTTGCAATCAAAATTAGGATCTGTTGAACCAAATACATTTTGCTTTTCCAAGATGAGCTCTATAAATTGCATATAGGCTTCTCTTGTTTCTATTATCTTTATTTCTTCATTTCTTCAAAACCTTCCCCAATTTAATGTAGGTGACGTAGATTTACAAAACAAGCACTGGTACCCTGGATGTTATCAGTTTTCATATGAGCATGTGGGATAGGTGATGGCCGGGTCAAGTTATGTCACACTGGTCTCCTGTTTACCAAGAAGACAGCTGAAGACGATATATATATATGATTTGTTTAAAAAACATTTTGCTTTTAAAAATAACATTTGTTTACCCGTCGCAAATTTTGACGTGATGCGTAATAGATGCGACCCGGAGGAGTTTTCGGTTTGGACCCATACTGCGCTTGCGCAATGATAGGAGTCCTTGGCTGCTCGGCCTGCTGTAGGTTACGGATCCAGTGAGAGTGCACCGACAGAATGCAGAGCTGGACACAGTTATACCGCTCCCTGGCCACGGTAAGCAGTCATATTATTTTCGCGATAACAAGTATGCGAAATCCGGATGTGTCGTAAACTGTCCTGCGTGCTGCAGATCTAGAGGATAGGGGAAATTTTAGACCTGCGGCCCGCACCTGGCTAGCTACTCGGCTAACAGCAGAAGGCGAACCAGACTGTACTGGAAAAGACATGCAATTTGGAGTTGTTGTGGTTATCGATGTCTAAACACGTTGCTTGGTTTTCAGTTGATGTTTTTCCTATTCATATACCTTTTTCATTTTAATTCGGCATGAGTTAGACTAACAACCTTACCCACATTTAAACTAAATCACGACTTTTCTGGTTAAATATTGCCGCAGTATTTTGAAGTAAAACCTGCAATGAAAAGAAGCGTGATATTTGTATTCTGCTAATATTAAAGGGGCTTAAATCACACAAAGCTAGAAGAAAAGCATCTAGGTTCTATGACTTTACAGTTGACATTTCCCACTCTGGTGTCGTGTTAGCTCGCTTAGCTGTTTAGCAGCGGTTGCCTAACTCATAATTTATGTCGTAAGCTCAGCTGTTGTCTCACAGCTTCACGGCGAGCATCAGATTATTCCGAATTGTTTCGGGGCTTTTAGAAGCTTTGTGACTCTATAACACTTAAATAGTAGTTATTTGCTAACTTGGTAGTCTGCTAGAGGGGAAAGTTTCAGAGTTGCTGGTGGACAGGCTGAGGGTGTCCTTGCTGAGAGCTGGCACTGCAACAGCAGCTGAATGTGGTACAATTCCATGAAAACAAGTGCATGAGTCTAAATATTAAACTAAATATGAAAATTCAAATGTTAGTTTAGTAGTTGAGTTTGCTCCTTCGTGACTCACTAGGCTTCAGTATCTTAGTATGCAGCTTTAAAAGGAAATAGTAGTGACGTAAATAGAAATTATTAAGCAGCAGATTACGGAAGTGAGAGAAGCCACTGAAGACAGATGCTTTTAGTTTGCAAAGTTGGCTTGTGATGCACTATAACATTGTTTTGTGTTGCATTGCCTAGTTGTATTGTGCATGCGTATTTTCTAACTGTGCATTTCGTTTGCTTCACAGCGGAGCCACCACCTGCCCTGCAAAGTGCACGGAGCTGCAGCGCTGTCTGTTCGTACCTACGCTGACAAAGCAGCAAGTACGATTGTGCTGTAAATCTTATCATAGGACTTTATTTGTGGCACAGTGTTTACTGAACTTTAGCCACATGTTTGTGCGGTTTGATCTCTGATGTTTGTATCAAAGCAGTCTCATAATTCAGACTTGCAGAGAGTCTCGGGTGCATGATTTGGGTGGGGATAGGACTTCATGGGCTATGTAAAGAGGGGTGGTAGAGAGCTTGCATTAAAATGTTCATTTACATACACCAGACCTTAATCATGTAGTTTTCTCTGGTGGTGTAAAGTCATGCTAAAAGCTGCTGTGTTGCCTCTCTGCAGTTGATGCAGACGTCACAGTGGTGGGCTCCGGTCCAGGAGGCTATGTCGCTGCAATCAAAGCTGCACAGCTCGGCTTTAAGGTAACCCACCTGCTCGACAGATATCCTGCTGTCTAAATCCCACAGATGGTCACAAGTGGAAGTTTTTGGTGAATAATGTATCCCCGTCTCTACATTTGTTATTTTTGGACAGACAGTGTGTGTCGAGAAAAATCTCACACTCGGCGGGACTTGTCTCAATGTCGGCTGCATCCCCTCGAAGGTAACAAACTGCTTTTAATCACCACAAATTCACAGGTTTGTTTGTAAGAGGTTTGATCAGTATGATCATTTTACAGGAAGGAGAGATACCAAGGATGTTTTTATCTTGGGTTTGGTTTCTCTTTCAGAACTTGTACACCTTTCGTATAAAAGTAATCCAGTGATGGTTTTCTATCCATAGATATATTATAAAGGGCAAATGCTTCCATGGAGCACATTTGAGTAGTAGAGCCAAAAATTTTGCCAGAAAGAATAGCAGCACATACCGGTAGCATCTTTTTATTGTCTTGATGAATTCAAAAATAAGCCAATACTTTTGGATTTATCCAAGCAGAGTGGGAAAAACATTTTCCACTTCATAATAAGGACTAAATTTCACAGAGAGAGGAAAGCAGAACAAACTTCACCTAAAAATAACTTTTCAGTTTGGTGATGAGCACTGAACGTAAGATTGATTAAACTATATTGAATCCGTAAAATGATGCAAACGTGTATAAAGTCATTCCTCCAGCTGAATAAGCTGCTGTTTTGTTTCTGCAGGCTCTGCTGAACAACTCCTACTTGTACCACTTGGCTCATGGGAAGGACTTTGAAAGCAGAGGCATCGAAAGTAAGAATCACCATCAGGCTTTAAAGAGACGTTTTGTACATTTTGTGTAGTTCACTGATCCTTAAAGGGGGTTCATTTCCAGTTATGTGTTGTAATTTTGAGCTCTAGTAGAGCTTTGCATGATTCAAAGTTCAAAATAATCCTTCTTTATGTCATAGAGGTTTTTGTGCTGCCCCTCAGTTAATCCTGTCAGAAACAAGCTGTGTTAGCTCCCCTCGCTTTAAGCCAACCAACCCTCTTATGATTTGTTTGACCAGCAGTACATGCTCTGTGTGCCTGAAATGACTACAGTAGAGAAATCCATTGTCTTTAAACCTTTCAAGTAGATTTTTTTTTTAGCCAAGATTACACTGAAGGTCATTATTTGCAGCATTAGCCATATTTAATATAAGCATATACGTTATTATAACACTTGTGTCTGTATTCCTTAGTACTGCATACTGATGGCACAGAATGTGTGTTTTCGACAATACACTTTAATTGAATGTAACTTGTTTTTCCATCGGTTTCTTAGTTTGACATTTGTGACCGCATTGACAATAAAGTCTTTGTCTTTCAGTTTCAGGCATCTCGTTGAACCTGGAGAAGATGATGGCTCAGAAGAGTGGGGCGGTCAAAGCGTTGACTGGAGGAATCGCACATTTATTCAAACAGAACAAAGTCAGTCTTCCCTCTCTGCATTAGTGCTGGTTTACACAGATGCTACATCTGAACCACTTTTAACAGTGTCTGTGGTGTGACATCACTCCCCACAGGTTACTCACGTTAATGGTTTTGGAAGGTTAACCGGGAAGAACCAAGTGACCGCCACAACAGCTGATGGTACAGAGCAGGTCATCAACACCAAGAACATCCTCATCGCCACAGGCTCAGAGGTCACGCCCTTTCCAGGCATCCAGGTATGAGAATTTGTGACCTGTTCATACTTCATTTCACTAGTTGCAGGTTTTTTGCTTGTTGTATTTACCAAAGGAGGTGGAGGAGGCGAGGAAGGGACATGAAGAGAGGAGTCAGTGCTGCAGGTGTCTAACAAAAGGCGTCCTCGTCTCAAGAGCCTTATCATATCTCACACATGTCACCCTCCTTTCACCACTCCATAAGAACTCACATGCACTTGATTTTTAAAAGATAATTCTGGGTTGATTTTTAAAAGAAGTGTGTTCAAATATGTTTCTTTAGATTGATGAGGAGACCATCGTGTCATCGACAGGAGCTCTTTCCCTGAAGAAAGTACCAGAGGAGCTGATTGTGATCGGAGCTGGAGTCATCGGGGTGGAGCTGGTCAGCATCACTACAGACTGATTCACCCACAAACACATGATTATGTCGACTACATCGGCAACATTTCCTGCCTCAGCTCTGTTTCTTTAGAAAGGAGAGTTGCACTTGTCAGACGTGTGTTTGTCCTGCCATCCTGCAGGGGTCAGTGTGGCAGCGTCTGGGTGCCAAGGTCACAGCGGTGGAGTTCCTGGGCCACGTGGGTGGTATGGGCATCGACATGGAGATCTCCAAGAACTTCCAGCGCATCCTGCAGAAGCAGGGCCTCAAGTTCAAGCTCGGCACCAAAGTCATGGGAGCAACCAAGAGGCCCGATGGCAAGATCGATGTGGCGTGAGTGGAAAAACCAGACTCAGACTTTCAGGACTCTCTTTGATGCATTTTCTTTTGGGCTGTTTTACACCCATGTGCTATCTAAACTCATGAAATTTGAAATATGGCTGGGGAGCTTTGTCATGTAACCACGTGGGTATTATGCGTGTTTCAGGGTGGAGGCGGCAGCTGGAGGGAAGAGCGAGACTCTGACATGTGACGTGCTGCTGGTCTGCATCGGCAGACGACCTTTCACCCAGAACCTGGGCCTAGACACTGTCGGCATCGAGCTGGACAACAGGGGTCGCATCCCCGTCAACAACCGCTTCCAGACCAAAGTCCCCAGGTACCACCGAGCTCATGCTGCCAAATTTAAGCTAAAATGAAGTGATTGAATCTCTGAAAGCAGACTTACCAATTTGGTGCATCCTCACCAGTTTACCCCTGCTAAAATTTTGTCCAATTTTAAAAATATCAAAATCTCTAAAAATAGTAAGCACAAATAGATTAGTGTAACAGGAGAAATAAAGTAACAAGTCTGTTACGATAAGGCCGTTGATCGCGTCACTGGGATGCTCTGTTGCTCTGTAAGAGAACCTCTCTATGTATTTATGTAGCTGCTGAAGTCCTGGGTCAGTAAATGACCCAGACCAAAAAAATAAATTATATGTATCACTCCTTGCAAAACACGGCTCAGTGACATTTGTTCCCTCTTTGCTTCTTCCTCTCCTCTTTTAGCATTTATGCAATCGGTGACGTGGTTGCCGGGCCGATGTTGGCCCACAAGGCCGAGGACGAGGGCATCATCTGCGTGGAGGGCATGGCGGGCGGCGCTGTGCACATCGACTATAACTGCGTCCCTTCAGTCATCTACACGCACCCCGAGGTGGCCTGGGTGGGCAAGAGCGAGGAGCAGCTCAAAGAGGAGGTGAAAGTTGGGAAGGTGTTTTCTTCCAGCACGATGGATAGCCAGCTCTCTGGGTGCAGCGTTGTTCTTCTAGGGCAACTGAAGGAAATATCACTAAATCATTGTAGCAGAGATCATGCACAAAGTGCGCCACGGGCGACCGTGGCTCAGGGGGTTGGGAATCGCATCTGTAACCGGAAGGTCGCCGGTTCGATCCCTGGGCTCTCTGTCCTGGTCGTTGTGTCCTTGGGCAAGACACTTTACCCTACTTGCCTACTGGTGTTGGCCAGAGGGGCCGATGGCGCGATATGGCAGCCTCGCTTCTGTCAGTCTGCCCCAGGGCAGCTGTGGCTACAACTGTAGCTTGCCTCCACCAGTGTGTGAATGTGAGAGTGAATGAATAGTGGTATTGTAAAGCGCTTTGGGTGCCTTGAAAAGCGCTATATAAATCCAATCCATTATTATTATTATTATTATTATTATTAAAGTAGCCATGCAGCTTAAAGTGCTTTAAATGTAAATATGTGTCTCTGTTAAAACTAAGCTGCTTCAGACATTGACATCGGCCACCTGGTGGTGATATTTCCCAACATTTCAATCCAGATCCAAGCCAAAAGAAGGGTTTCATCCTGATTGTTTGTGCTTATTTATATTGTACAAGTGACAAACACAAACGTGACAGCCAGGAAGCGTCCCATAACTTGGGAAAAATGTGTGAAAAGTGCAACATTTAAAACTAATATTTCTGTGTCATTTCACTTCAGTCTGAGTCCTCCTCTCTTCTCCTCTACAGGGTGTCCTGTTTAAAGTGGGCAAATTCCCCTTTGCAGCCAACAGCCGAGCCAAAACCAACGCAGACACCGACGGCCTGGTGAAGATCCTCAGCCACAAGGAGACCGACAGGATGCTGGGAGCTCACATCCTTGGATCTGTAAGAGTTCATCAGCCTCCTTTGGACCCGCGTTAGCCTTAAATGTAAAAACATCTGTGTGGGTGGACTGGGTGTTAATGGGCTCAGACTGTCTTTGTAGAGGATCATCTACCCAATCAAATAGACATTGAGCACGTGGGAGGATGATGATGATGGGAATCGAGTGTTTACAGCTTTGGAGTGTTTATGTAGAATATCAGCCTCCTATGAAAATGGAAGTTAACGGTTTGTGTGTCTGTCTCATTACTGCATCTGTCCTAATAAACACTAATCCCAGACAGACACATGCGAGTGCTGTAAAACCATCAGGCTGGCTCTCGATGAACACACTTCCCCGTTAATGACCTTTAACTGTGTCAAGGACGAGACATCCATGTTTGTACTGCTCAGATTAGACTTACAGTAACTCTGAGGCGACAATAAAGCAGATATTTGTCAGTGCAAAGATCCGAGGAGTGCAGGTGGACTGACTGACATTCATGGTGACCCTGTTCCATGGAGTGTCCAGATCTCTGTTAACATCTCTGTCGGTCCTTTATTACAGCGGTCCCCAACCCCCGGGCCTCAGACCGGTACCGGTCCGTGAGTCGTTTGGTACCGGGCCGCGAGAGTTGAGGCTCAGGTGTGAAATGTATGGTTTTCAGGGTTTTTATCGGTTTTCAGCGTTATTTTGTTATCGTTTTTATTGTTAACTTGGTTTTCCTGGGTCTTTTCACGTGTGTTATGAATAAATTTTCTTTTTTTCGGTACCGGTACTAGTTTTATTTTGTTGTATTTATCCGCGACACCTTAAAGGCCGGTCCATGAAAATATTGTCGGGCATAAACCGGTCCGTGGCGCAAAAAAGGTTGGGGACCGCTGCTTTATGAGACCAGAAACGTCTTAGTGGAACACAGCTTTCCTTAAAGCTCTGTTACATGCACAATTACGTTTTTGTTTCATGTTTCTGAATGCGTCTCAAACTCCCCCCTTAAATTTGCTGGACAGTCTTAGACAGAAGATTGGTGCAGTGAACCCATGTGTAAAAAAAAAAATAAAATAAATAAAAAAAAAATGGACATGATCCCGATCAAGGGACTGTTTTTTCTCAGGCAGTCATTACCTTTCCATCACAGGGATAAGTGCCTGAATTAAGTGGCCAAGTTTGCTACTGTGTTTGTCTTGCTGCGCATTTGATTGTAATTACCTGACAAGTAAACTTGCTTGCTGGAAAGTTAATTGTTGTAACAGACCATGTGAAGCTGTTGCTGTTTACAGACCTGCTAAACCAGACGCTGCTGTGCGTTTCTCTGCAGGGCGCAGGAGAGATGATCAACGAAGCTGCTTTGGCCATGGAGTACGGCGCCTCCTGCGAGGACGTTGCCAGAGTCTGCCACGCCCATCCGGTGCGTTCTCTTCATCACACACGACACAGCATAGTGCACATGCACAGTTCTTAGTTTATCTTGTAGTAAAGATATGAGAAATTACATGACAAATGATAAGTCCTGTTGCACCGTGACCTCTTTCAAACGCCTTTCTCTTCGTCCTTCTCCTGCAGACGGTGTCTGAGGCGTTCAGAGAAGCCAACTTGGCCGCCTCCTTCGGCAAAGCCATCAACTTCTGAGCCGCCAGCCGCTGTCGCACCTTCAGCGGACATGACAGCGGAGAAACAGAAAAGCTGCGTGTCTGCTTCAAAAACCTTCTGACTTTGACCCACCTGGGATCCTCGGTGTTCATCCAGACTGTACCAGTTTAGCTCTAACGTTATTTAAATGTTCAATAAAATCATAAACGGGTGGTTTGGTGGGTAAATAAACACTGACTGCTGTCAGGCTTTTTGTTTTCCACACGTAGTTTAAAAGCTCTCAGCAGAGCATTATGCACTCATTTGCAGGTCAGAGAGAGATATGAATATTATTTTGGCTGTTTTGTTTGTGCAAGGAGACGGGGATGTCTGTTGTTTTACAGCATGGAGGAATTTAACACATCTGATGGGTAATCAGAGCAGGAAACTGGAGCTGCTCGAAGATTCACATCTGCATGTTTTCAATTTTAAAATGGATTTCTGGCTCATCTCAAATCGGTGACTTCATAGCCGGTGTGGTGGTGGTTAAGTTTATATTTCTTTCATGTTCACTCCGACTGATGTCACAGATTTGTGCAGAAACAGATGTGTGATAAGAATGAATGTGGCTCAGCTGCTGCTTCCTGTGTAACTAAAGTACTGAAGGACTCTTAGGTCAACATCAGCTCACATTTGGAGGGGAGCTGTTGATAGTTGCCGGGTGACTGTTTCCTACTCAAATTACTCTGCTGTGATTCGTTCTGGCCTGTATCTCACCATCTCAACCAATAAAGGCAGTTAAATCAGACACTGCTGTGTAGCTTCATGTGCCGACATTATTTTTGAAGTAACTTTCAGTGCAGATAGCAGCTCTTACACTGGATGATGTAGATGGGCAGTGTGAAACTAAATTGGGGGGGGGATAAAATTTAAACTTTATGTAGTGCATTTGGAAACTGATCTGCAACAGGACCATGAAGTTAAACTGGGAGATGCATCTGGCCCTTCAGCTGATGCATCTAGCCTCATCAGAAATGACATCAGTGGCTGTCAAGGTGTTTTTAAAGAAGTGTGACGGGGCGCAGAGGCTGAGGTATGCCAAAATACACATGAACCAGACTGAAAATCAGTGGCAGAAGATCTGATGAGTGATGGATCCAAATCACTGGAGGACAGAGAGTCTACAGCCATCTGTAAAAGATCAAGGTGCTGTTATGATTTGGGACAGCATTTCAGCCAGTGATATAAATGGACTGATTCTGATATAGCACTTTTCTACTCTCCCAGAGTACTCAAAGCGCTCTATGCTACATTCACCCAATCATTTTCTTATAAACTGAGTGCTTCCTAACTATATTCATACTCCCATGGATGCAACTTGGGATTATTATATTGCCCAAGGATTCTTGGCATGTAGACTGGAGGAGCCTGCTCACCTTCAGATCAGGTGACTGGCTCTACCTCCTGAGCTACAGCCACCCCAAATGTTGGAGATCTTTTTAAAATTTATTGAATTATGCACCCAGAAAAGTACCATCAGATTTTGATAGACCATGGAATCCCATCTGGAAAACATCTGATGGGGAATGCCATCATTTTTCAGCATGACAATGATCCCAAACAGCATTAAAAGCAGTAAAAGTACCCACCCAAATCACCCTGGGTTAACATCCTGAATGAAATGATTAGTTCATTACCAGGCCTCTGGAAACCTCAAGACATGTTGAGGAGGTCATTTAGCCATTTAAATCAGCTGTGTTGGATCAAGGACACATCTCAAACCTGCAGGACACCGGCCCTTGAGGCCTGGAGTTCCCCACCCCTGGATAGAAAAACACAGTGGGACACTATCAGGCATGGATCGGCCTCCTCAGAGCCCAACATTATTAAAGCAGTGGGGAATCATCCTGACAGACAACCAAATACAGCCAACATCTTTCAACAAGCCGGGAGAAATATTCCTGAACAGAAAACCGCCTAAGAGAGTTCAGGTTGTACTGAAGGATAAAGGTATTGACTTTCAAGCTCATTAGAACTGTACACAGAAAGGAAGCGTGGCTCAAGCCTGCGGCACGGTTATGTTAAAAAAGAGTTTTAGGAAGGTAAGATCTCAGTCTTCTTCAGTCTTCTTCATTTGTCCATGTTGGACAAGCGTTTCTTTGTCTATGGTTCACTGACATCATCTACGTTATATTGAACAGCAACTCAAAAATGTAAAATTAAAGGTAAAGTAATAATTCTGACGCGGGTGCAGCTGATAAGTGGATCGTGTGACGAGCAGAAAGTGTGATGACTCTAAATAGCCTCCTGTTAACATTTAAAACTCAAGACATAGACTGTATGTACTGTAGCAAGAGTGGTTATTATGGTTAAAGTTGAAATGTCAAAGATCATGAAAGTGCGATGATAATAACACTGATTCATACTCATCTTCTAATAACTGATCGATCGTATTTGTCCAGGTGACAACAGCAAGGTTAATAAGTTATTGATTATAGTTGTCTTGGTATGCAGCCCCACCTACTTTTAGTTTAGATCTTCTGATTCCGTGGGGCAGCCAATCAGAGCTGGCTTTAAAGGACGAAGGGCTTCAGACACAGGACGAACTGAGGGGAGCTTGGCTCAGAGGATTATTATGAACTCTGGATTATGCAAAGCTACTCTTTTAGAATGGAATCCTTGTCTTTCTTCAGCAGCATACAAATAAACATCCAGCGGCTCTAGTGGTAAAATCATCAGAGCATCTTAACAGCTGAACTGCAGCTCACTGAACACATTTTGCTGTTTCAGTAACATGTAGCTGTTTTTGCTGCTGGATGACGCATGTTTTATTTAAGTAAGCAGCATTTCACTAACTCCACCTCTGTTTAAACTCTGACTACTGTTTCTGTGTGTGTTCAGCAGGTGTGGCGGCTGCTCCAGGTTGAATTAGCCACGCTTGAGGAGTCGTAGACTCTGCAGGCTCGAGCTGTTTAACAGCCCCGTAAACAACTGGAGAAGAAATGAAGTAAAAGAAGAGAAAAGTCCTCGTTACACTGGGGTATTGTTGCTGCTTCTATTCTTCTCTTCTTCTTTTTTTTAAATTTTGTGTTATGTGACTGTTTGAGTCTCAGGGGAAATGTCCGTGTTTGATAAAATCCAATTACGTTTGTATCAGTTGCAGAAAATAACAGACACACTCACTGTTAGCTGGATTCGCCCATCTTTCTTTCATTTCTTCTCTCTTGTTTCTGTGATCGCCTTCTTTACTTTTTTGTTCTGGGATCTCATCGGAGAATCTGGGATGTGCTTTATGTCTACATTCTTAGTTTACCCATAAATTATTTTCTTCTCTGATTTTGTCTCTTAAACTTTCATCTTGAAAGCTCGACCCATTTTATTTCTGTCCTCCTGTTTCCTTTGCTCTTTTCTACCCTGCTCTTGTAATTGTGTTAGTTTTTTCTTTATTTCACCACTCACACTCTTCTCTGTCTCCCTTTTCTTTCTTCTATTTGTTCTTTTCTCTTCTTCTTCTTCTCCATGTAACCCTCCCAATGTCATAAACTTTCCCTGTCCATGTCCTTTCTTCCTTTGCTTTTCCTTTTTTGTACTTTTTTTTTGTCTTCGTTTCTTGCACGTCTCTAAATCTTCACATTTTGTCACACTCCTTATGCAACTTTTCAAAGATCGCTTTGAGACATATTATAGAATATTTAGAAATACTTCCCTTTCAATAATAGCAGAACAACATCAGACACTAGTTATCTTGTAAAAAGGTAATCTTGTACTAATCTAAGTAATCTTTCAGATTATTAGGACACAGCTGTTCATCCTATCTGCTAGAAACTTGTGAGTCCTGAATAAGTGCATTGTTAAATTTGAGCCTGTCTGGATGAGCGGTTCTCATACTCTGGCTAACCTTTTTTTAACTGTTAGAGAGACTTCTGCCTTCCCCAGACACAGGCATGTTCATCATTCATTTACATTAATGAATTCCTGGAACTCTTACATCTCATTTTAACCCTTGAAACTTAGGGCCAGACTTTGACCCAAACATAAACCTAATTCCAACTTTAACCCTGAGATCAAATCTTAACTCTCAGACTGATCTTTGAAGGAGCGAGAGAAAAGGCAGTGTTTTAGCTTTCAGAGACTTTGGTCACTCTGACTATAACTGGGCAAGATTTAATTTAGTTTCATTTATTGTCCTCACTTTCAGTAGCCTCCATGATGCCACTCCGTGGTTTTGGACTGTTCATTTCAAAGCTTTAATATTTGTGTTTTAGTCATCACCATGGTCTTTGTTGGAGCCTGAAGCTCCAAATTTGCCTTCATCTGAACAACTGTGTCTCAAAATAGCCCAATAACTCACTCAGTGATGTTTAAAAAAAAAATCATCAGCACTGTTTTTATGAAGTGGGAAACTATCCAAAGTCTGTTAAAAAAAAAAAAATGTAACAGGCTGTGAACATGCTTTTTAAATTCGGTAACATTTGTCACCAGCCTTGTGCAGGGACACCTCCAGCAAATTTTGGGGGGTGGCCGGAGCCCCTCTGGCCCCACCTTGGTGGCAGCCCTGGCCTCGTGTCTGCTAGAGGAACAGCAGTTTTTAAGGCTTCAGTATATTCTCCTTTCAGTGATGTCACAATAATCATGAAAGACGGCAAACTTTAATTGCTGACAGACGGCCATGTAGTCTGTTATGTCTCTTCAACAAGAATTTTATTTATTATCATGTAATTTGACCTGCATGCGTGCTTATCAAACTAAAAGAGCTGTACTGTCAGATCCCTTTATAAACAACAATAGACTCCCTGGAGCTGGAGCTACGAGTTTTGTTTCGCCAAAGGGAGTCTATCGTTGTTTATAAAGGGATCTGTCAGTACAGCTCTTTTAGTTTTTCAGCTTCAGTCGTACAGTAAGTGGACTTTTTGCCACTAAGCACTTCCACAGTTTAAGTATATAGATTAGAAGAAGGCCTGTCCCCTGGTAAATCCTGGTTTTGAAGCTTTTGTTGTGTTTCCCCTTCTGATTACGGGGAAAACAGAGTGGATGTAGCTGGAGGGAGGAGAAGTTTCCTCTCTTTAATCAGCAGTTTAAAGATTGTTTTTAGGAAAAGTCCCTTTGTTAGAGAGTCCGTCCTTCCTCTTCAGTTATTTTTCAACAGAACTTTTTTTAATCTGAGTGGTAAAGCACGGAAAACTATCAGCCTTCGCCAGTCGCCTTTATGGACTGAGCAGGGATGTCAAAATTTCTGTTAAATTCATCATAAGTAAGTAAAATACTTCTTTTATCCTAATTTTTTTTCTTTTTGCCTTTTTCAAATCATTATTCTTAGTGATTTCACAAGAGATGTGATCATTTGTATGACAGGATATAGAGAATCCAATTTTTAAGTGCTTGACCCATAATAGAGAGCAGAAATCTTTCTTTTTTGTTTGTTTGTCATTGTTTAACTTTGATGATTAGCAAGGATCCTGCTGGTGCTTAAAATTTATTTCTAAGCACTGAATTTGTTCTGTTAAAATAAGGCCTGAATTAATATTAAATGTTTTAACTCAATCTTTCAAACATTTCAAAAATATTAAGTTGTATCTCTAACTCAGAGGAATTTATCTTTCTTTTCCTTCAAGTTGAGTTGTTGTTTAATTTGTTCATAATTTTCATTCTGAGTGGCAAAAAAAAGGTTTGTTATTGTTTTTAAAGTCTTAAATTAAATTGCCTTAAGCTGCAGAAACCCTGCGATGGTCTAAAACACTAAAGCACTTGCTAAAACAGTTCTTTAAACGCTGGGTAGCGTCCATGCAAATAGTTTTAATGGATCGCCATTAAAACTATTTGCATGTACGCTACCCAGCGTTTAAAGCAACATGTTTAAAAAAGTTGGTTTCCAGGCTTAATTTTAGGGTGAACATTAGATCACAGACTATGAAGGACTAACATCAGGATGAGGAGTTGGGCAGCAGAAGTAAATTCAGTATGTATGCCTGGCTTTTGGGTATTTCTACAAAGAGAAACAGTACTGAAGCATTGTGTGGAGTGCTGTTATCGGAGCATGAATCAGACCGTGGTTTAATGTGCTGCTGCTGTTTGTTCATGGTGGAGGGCCGTGGTTGGAATTCCACTCAGTCGTATCAGCAGAGTTTGATGGCTCTGATGTTTGTTGAAATTTGTTTTACGTCACTGTTGCTGGGAAACTTCCTTTAAAGTCCAAAAATATCTCAACACTGAAAAGTTTTATGGGTTAAAAGGTGATATTTTGACCAGGTTGTAAAACCATGGTCTCTCTGTAATCTGACCACAGTGTATCACCAGTGGTATAGTTACAAATCACTTTTATAAGATTATAGTGCAGTGGCGAGTTTTGAATATGTTTAAGAACAAAATCAACTCAGTGTATAAATAAAAGGTCAGGATTTCTGTTAACTAGGTGCTTTCTTGGAAGATAGCAGGCGACTTTTCACCTCAGGAAACAATGAGCTGTCGCCTGTCACACCCAATCAATTGCAGCAGATGGCTTTTTAATATTGTAGGGTCTTTACCATACAATATAATGTAATAAGAATGTGGAAATCAGGTCTTTATGGTCAAATAGCTGCTAAGAATCCACGACTAAGTGAAAGCAACAAGCAGAAGAGATTTGTTTGGGCCAAGAAAGAAAAGGAATGGACATTAGACCAGTGGAAATCTGTGCTTTGGTCTGATGAGTCCAAATTTGAGATTTTAGGTTCCACCCACCGTCTCTTTGTTGGACTCAAAAAAGGTGAATGGTGTCTACATGCATGGTTCCCACCGTGCATGTAGACACCATATTTCTGTCAACATTTCCTAACAATCCTCTTAAGGCTGCACTCATCGGTGCTTCCTGTGCCCCTTTTCCTGCCACAATTTAAATTTTTATATTTAAATCTCCATTAATTATGCTCCAGTACAGCGCTCTGTGAACAGCCAGCCTTTTCAGCAGTGGCTTAGTCTCCTTGTGGAGGGTGATCATCGCTTAATGCAGGTCGCTTAACATTTAAATGGACTCTGCAGCCCAACTAACCCAGTGCTTGATTTCTGTTCTTACTACCAGTAAAACAGCCTTAACTTTGATGGTTTATTTTAGTAACAGTACCTCGTTAAGTTGTAAAGGATGTGGCTCAGAGTGTGTGTGTGTGTGTGTGTGTGTGTGTGTGTGTGTGTTTTTAAAGTGACTGCACGTGCATCATGCGGTCACTTTGACTCATATCTATCAAGCCTGTGGTAATTTGAGGGAAGCCATTCCCTCCACTTTTCATTAAGCACAAAGGCTGAGAGACTTTTTTGTTAACACATGTAAACATTTGTCATCTCTTGCTTCCAGAAATCTTCATCCTCTTCATCATGTCTAAAATCCTTCCACCACAACATTCTTCCCATGTGAAATCTAACTTGTTATCAAAGGCAAAAAGCTTCACAGTCACAGATCACCCCACCACCCTCATCTCCACCACCTCCACATATACTAACACCACTGCCGACCCAGCTGTTGCCTTCATCAATGGCCTGCTCGACCGGATACCCTGTGAGTAATGAATTATTTCCCAAGTAGCCAAAGGATAACTAGAGTTAAATATGTGTTTTGATCTTGTCAGGTGAGCAAATAAGTTAGATACAAATGCTAGTGATCTTCCCCTGCTGCCGATGAAAGACACAATGATGAGAAGGGTCTCAATAATAGCTTCTTTCCCCTTCTCCCCAACCAGTCAAAACAGATGGCTGCCCCTCCCTGAGCCTGGTTCTGCTGTATGCTGTGTCTTGTAATATAAGATGCCTGGGTTTAGCTGTTATTTGGAACGTGTCTTGAAATTTCACTAAAACTTAGATGCTGTAATTTCTACTGCCTAAATGACCAACAACACAAACAAGAGCAGCGCACAAACGTATTGTTGCACGTATTTTTTTATGATAGCACAAAGTTATTACATGTATACGATGCTCTGCAAAGTTGTGCATAGGCTCAGTGCACAACCAAGCTAGTCTCTTATGTCATCGTTGTTGATGTCCTCAATCTGAACCCTCTGCAATCTGAATATGTCATTTTTCTGTTAATTGGTCTCTGAAGACTCGGTAATCAGGAGGCCAAGAAAATGAATATTTGGAAATGCATCAAAACCTATTCTTATTTTCAAAAACATCCGTTTAGCCATTCTCCAAAATCTAGAGTCAAAGTTATCACTAATGATGACTTTGATCTCAGAGGCTTAAAGTTAGTCACACACAAAAGTGTGTCATCTGCATAGAGTTGTACGATTTAGAGACGTAGCTGCTTCCAGAGTGTTTTATCTCCAGTCTTAAATTATTCTCTTTAAACTACATTCTTAACATACTCAGTCAATTAATATTATGTCCAAAGAAATTATTTATATTTATCTTCTGATGAATTATGTTTTGTCCATCTTTTAGCACTGGGACATCAAAGGATTTAAACACTGGTACTATTTGTCACTGCAAATACAAAGAAATAATTTTAATGTGAACTGAATGTGTAATCAGTTTACCATTATTTCTAACTCTACCATAAAGCTCATATGTTCAACTTTTAATCAAAGGAACAAATATTTTCATAGATTTTCAATGAGAATAAAATGGACATTTTGTTTACAGAATCAGTCTTTGTTGGTGAGATAATGTGGACTCGTCTTATCTCCACAGTGCCTCGATGGGCGATCTACACCATCTTTGCAGCTGGCGGTCTGCTGATTCTGCTCTGCTGCCTGTGTGTCTGCATCAAGTGCTGCTGCAAAGGAAAGAAGAAAAAGAAGAAGAACGAGCAGATCGATCTGAAGGCGGTGAATGGAAAAACAACCACAGCCCTGGTGAGTGGCAGAGGCCAGAGTATCTGATATAAATTTGACTGATACACAACACAAAAACATAATGTATTCTATTGTTTTTTATTTCCACTGAACTGATTATAACTACACACTACAGACTACACATAAAAGATGGAAATAACCATTGGAATGTCTCACGTGTTACTTTTCAGCATTGCTAAGGTATTCCTGGGCTTTGCCAACCCTCAAGAATTCCTGTGAAAGACCTTGGTTAATGACAGGCTCCTTATAAACTGGACAGATATTAGTTGCTGAACAGTTTAGTTACTTTTTGGGTCAAGAAACAACTGGTCAGAACCTTTGACTCGATTTTACTTTTGATAGGTTTGAAAGCGCTCAGTGAAATAACTTTTTGGTAACTGCGAGGGTCGATGCCACTGACTTGTCTGTGGAGAATTTACTTTACAGCTGTGCATGTGCCACAGGAATGACTACTCGTTGTTGGGTCTCCAGTTGTCCATGTCCACAACAAACTACAATCAAGGTGTTAGGAACTGGCACGCACAACCTGTATTTTTACGTCACTGGGAACATGCGGTTGGCACTTTAGAGAAACCGTTGAGTCAACATGAGACTATGTTAAATAAGACCTGACACTAACAATTAATGCCATAAACTCATCAGGAAAATGTTCACTTAAGTTATTGATCAAGTAGAGCAGTAGAGTAATTTTAGCATAGTTCCAGTGACCCCTGCTGTCCTTTAGATGTAATGCACACTAGGACACCACATGACTTTATTTTTCAGACTCAAAGAACAGACTTGATGTTCTATGTTGTGTCGTTACTCTGGATTTATTTGGTTCTGGGTGTGACATAATTTTTTTTTTTTAATGAAAAGTATACAACAGTTTTAGTTTAAAAGTTTAACATGGCTTTACCCCCTGAAAAGGCTTGGACAGCTAATGTGCTTCCTGTGCTCGTCTGACAGGTTCAGCCAGATGTGGCAGATGTTGATTATGGCTCAACCAAAAAGCAGAGAGGAAAGCTGCTCTACTCTCTGGAATATGATGGGCCTCTGTCTGAGGTGATTAAATGAATGTCTAATTGTTTACCTTTCATGCAGCGTTGCACTTCTATAATGTTGCATTCTTATTTTAAACATTTGAATGTGTGAAATTTGTTCAGCTCCTCTTTAGTTTTCAGCTGTGGTATGAGTCAATATCCATCTGTTTCCTGTCGACCTTTACAGCTCAAACTGGGGATCAAACAAGCCAGCAGCCTGATGGCCATGGACCTCGGAGGAACCTCAGACCCATATGTCAGAGTCTACATCCTCCCCGAAAAGAGCAAAACCTATGAAACCAAAGTGTTCAGGAGCACGCTGAACCCTGTCTTCAACGAGCAGTTCACCTTCCAGGTAGGACCTGGTGACTTGCCCTGTTTAGTTGCATTTGCTTAAAAAACAGTTATAATTAAAAATTGTTGTGTATGTGGTGAATTATTGAAGTTGAACGTCAATGCTGCAAATCCTCAAAAAAGAAAGAGCTTCCAACCTTAGTTATATGCCCCCAGCTACCAAAGTCTACCCTCATGAAGTCGACAGCTGTGATGAAAGTGTTTGACTTTAACCGGTTTTCCAAACATGAAATCATCGGCGAGATCCGGGTGCAGCTCTGCAATGTTGATTGGAATCACATCATCGAGGAGTGGCAGGAGCTGGAAGCACCCGCCAAATTTGAGGTTTGCTTTCACACATTTCCTTATTCTTCATGGTCCAAGTGGTGGCATCTAGGAAGGATTTAATCAATTTTTGTCGAATGTATTTCCATATTCTTTAAGGATTCAGTTTCCTAATCCAAACCTCTTGTGTCATTCAAAAAGAAAAAGCAGTCATGTTGCTTCCTGGGACCAATAGTTGGATTAATGGCAGGATTAACAGTTTTTCAAGCTTGGTTTGTTTACTCTTCTCTTCATACTGTCAAAATCTAATCTGTTTTTTTAAACTATACCCCAATACATCTTTCTTGAGACACTAGCCTGTAGCGGAATCACTGACGCATCCTGAAACTAATTTCATTCAACTCAAAAATCTCAAAACAACCGATTTACACTTCCTGAAGGATCTGTCCCGGGACCTCTCCTATTAATAATCTACTTCCTCTTGGTCTCTTCTCTTTTGTAAATTTGATATTAATTTCAATTTTTATGCTGATGACACTCAGCTTTACCTGTGCACCAAACCTCCCACCCACCTCTCTCTTTCGTTGCCTCAAGGAAATCAAATCCTGGGTCTCCAGGAACTTTATCAGATTGAATAGTGTTAAAACTGAGGTCCCCCTCATTGGCACCAAATCCAGGTTATAAAAGGTTCTCCTTTCTCGGTTCCCCCCTCCTCTCAGGTTAGAGTCATCAGATGCTTTCTCCTACCAGACATCTCCTGCCTGACTCTCTCCACTTTCAAATCCCAACACATTTCTTTAAAGTGACTTACTCTTTCTGACCATCTTCCACCTGTCACATGCATCCTCTGTTCTTAATGATTTTGATATACTGCATATTTGTTTAATTCACTTTGACATTTTTCTTGGCTTTTTAAATTTTTTAAACTCTTCTAACCTTGAATATTTTGAAAGGCACTTAAGATAAAACGTATTATTCTTATTTTTATACTTGTTAGTAACATTATAGGTTTTGCAGGTTATCCAAGAGGAATGTGAATATTATTTAAATCATTTTGTACTGTCACTAGCACAAGGCTCTCATAATGGGTAGATGGTCACTTTCTCCTTCAGCTTCCTCCTTTTATTTGCATTTTTATTCATTTCAGTTTACTGAAATATATCAGAGCTGATTCAGTTTGTAAGAACTACAGATTTCTGTATGACGTTTGTGCTACAGGAAGAAAATCTAGGAGAGATCTGCTTCTCCCTGCGCTATGTTCCCTCTGCCAGCAAGCTGACTGTGGTAATCCTGGAGGCCAAAAACCTGAAGAGCATGGATGTTGGAGGATCCTCAGGTCAGACTGAGACAGGATCTTAATCAAAAATGTAACTTTTCAAAAACGCTCCAGCGTGCTAATTTACAGCAAATCCAAGAACACATTTGCTCTCCATTAAACCAACGGGTGATCCACTGGAGGTGTAATAGAAGACAACACTGCCTCACAGTGGTTGACAGCAGTAACTACAGAAACAGTGAAGATGGGAGAAGTTTAGTCATTTCCATCTTCATATTGTGGGAGCTGTACTCGACTACAGCAGCTTCGTTTATCTTACACTGGGGTCTAATGCATCTTATCATAATATTTTTAGCTCCTCCCCCTTTAAACAAACTGTCTTCTTAAACAGGTTTGAGCAGTAATGCTTAAGTACTGACCATGTTTAATTTAAACATCTAGCTGTATATTTATTTAAAGAAAGCCATAACGGATTATCTTAACTAAAAGGATGATTATCTAAAATTTCTTTATTGATGCAATTCAGACATGATTACATCAATACTTGATTCCTGCTTACCTTATTATTTTACCCCATTAATTCTTCTCAGGTATTTTATGGAGGTATCATGCATCTGCATGAAGAAATACAGTTTATAGATGCTCCGAGTGACTTTCCTCCATGCTGTGTTCGTAGATCCTTATGTGAAGATGCAGCTAGCTCTGGACAAAAGGAAGTGGAAGAAAAAGAAGACGTCTATCAAAAAGAAGACGCTGAACCCTTATTTCAACGAATCGTTCGTCTTTGATGTGTCACTGGATCAAATCCAGGTGAGTGTCACGACATCCTGGCTGAAGCAGATCTTTAACAATATTTGAGACGATCCAAAACAATAGACTGGTCATCGATATTAATTTCACATAAACACAAAACATTTTAACAGTAATTCTGAAGACATTTTGTGATGATGGTTTAGAATATAAAGAATATATATCAGCAGAGATCCTGGACTGAACTAACTTGAGAATGTTTTCCTCTTTCCTGACATTTATACTTCTGCACTGGCTGACGCATACACTGTGTCAATAAAAATAAAATTCAACCTGCTATTTTTCCAGTCCTGGTCTAAGTGGTTACATAATACATGCCGCATTGTTGAGAAGGGAAACAGACTCCTGCCACTTTCACATGTTTGATAATTACCCTTTTACTGTTGTTCTGAGTGGCTGTGATTTTCTGATGAACATGGCGCACACACTTTTGTAAACGTCACGCACTGAAGGCTTTAAGGTTTTCTACCTCTGGTGTAGGGATTCAGCTCCTTTCTCAAAGAAGAGCCTAATGCAGCCTAACAAATAAAGGGATGATCCTCAGCTGTATGCAGTGAGGGAGGCAGCTTTTTAGTTTAACACTGTTATAAGACTGACACTTATTATAAGCACACAGTCACACTTGAGGTATCACATCAAACTAAAAAAAATGGATTGGTGCATCCCTGTGGAAAAATTTACTTCACTTCTGTTCAGTTTTATTTATACAGCACCAAATCCCAACAACAGTCGCCTCAGCGCTATATATGTTGTAAAGTAGACCCTACAATAATACATAAGAGAAAAAAACCCCAATCCCGTGACCCTCTGAGCAAGCACTTTGGCGACAGCGGGAAGGAAAAACTCCCTTTTAACAGGAAGAAACCTCCGGCAGAACCAGGCTCAGGGAGGGGCGGGGCCATCTGCTGTGATTGGTTGGAGGGGAGAAAGACAGCATAAAAGACATGCTGAGCCAGAGGTTAATAATAACTATTGATTACATGCAGAGAGGTGTATAAATACAAAGTAGGTGAAGAAGAAACACTCAGTGCATCATGGGAATCCCCCAGCAGTCTACACCTATTGCAGCATAACTAAGGGAGGATTCAGGGTCACCTGGTCCAGCCCTAACTATATGCTTTAGCAAAAAGGAAAGTTTGAAGCCTAATCTTAAAAGTAGAGATAGTGTCTGTCTCCCATATTAAAAACTACCACTTTAATGCTGCGCTGATAGTGAGGCGACTTTAAATCTGAATCTCTTTCCTCAGAGGGTGAATCTGGTGGTCTCGGTGTGGGACCATGACGCCGTGACCAGGAATGATCCGATAGGGAAGATCTACCTGGGCTGTGATGCCACGGGGAACCAACTAAGGCACTGGGCCGACATGTTGTCCAACCCGCGACGGCCGGTGGCTCAGTGGCACAGCCTGCTGTCGGCCGAGCAAGTCAACTCCACTCTAACCCTGAAAAAGAAAATCCCCATCCCCAGCAAGATGAAGGAAAGCGCTCAGCAGTGGTACCCTAAATGAAACCATTTAAAAAAAGAGAGATTCAAATATTTTTGATAACCATTTCTCCCTTTGTTCTTCTGATATGGAAATAATTGAATAAGATTACTTTGTATTATACTGTATATTAAGATTTGTAATTATTATTTTTTGGTATCAAATCAAAACATGCTAAAATATATTTTCTAACATTTATTTTTGCTTTATAAACACAGTTTAGCCTCTGTAAGATAGCTGTACTGAGTAATACAGTTAGGTCCATAGCTTCAGTACACACTTTCCCTCAGTACAACAACAACATGGTGGATTTTAAATCAAACAGTCAATATGTTCACTCATTATTCCAAGACAAATGAAGTGGATAAAAGAGTTGATTCCAAGTCTTGAACTTCTGAATGAGCCTCATTCAGTAAATGTTTTTACCCTGCGAAAGACACGAGCTCGCACGTGAAACTTCTGCCAGATTCATGACGAGTGGGCACCGGCATCATTTGTGCTGGCTGTCTGCAATCTGCATACCATCACACTTATTTCTCTATATAAGGAAACAAGTTTATCTCAAAGTGAAACGGGGAGTGATGCTGCTGTAAAAGAGGGAAGAGGAGGAAAGCAGGAGAAAGGCTGACATAAAAAAGTCATTTTTTAAATAAGATATACGATTATTACTACTAGTAGCAGAATTGCAATTCTTAGTACTAATCAGTATAAAGGTGTGTTTTTCTTGTGTTTTGTAATATAACCAGAGCTTCATCATTTGTTCATGCATGCAGTCTGGAGCAGTACTATATTTCTTCATACCGTATGAACAAAGGTACAAAAATGTCAACAGCTCAACAGCACTGTGAACACCATGCAAGACAACTGATGGTTGTGGAATTCTTTCTATGGTTAAAAACAACAGCTTACCAAGCCAGGACCACTCTTAAGGAGGCAGGAGTATCTCTGTCAAGGTCTACAAACCAAAGATGTCTTACTGAATGGAAATACAGAAAGTTTAGGACACGCTGCAAAGCACTGGGTGGCACTCAAGGCTATACTCTGTGATCAGACTCTGACAAAATGCTACAAAACCGATCGGACTACATTTTACAGTGCAGATGGATGATGACCCAAGGCTGACTGCAAAAGAAGCGACCCACGAGTTTGTCAAAGCAAAGAAATGGGGATATTCTTCAATTCGCTAAGTCAGTTACCCGAGCTCAATTCAGCAGAGCAGCTTGGGTGTAATTCCTAAACACTTAATGCAATATTTTTGTTAAAGCCGTTGGATTAAAGCTGAACTTCTCCACTTCAACCACATCTTCACTGTTTGATTTCAAATCCCCTGTAGGCAAAGGCAAAATTGCAGTTGTTGTGCCGGTTTCTAAATACTAATGGACCTGGAAATGCATATCATTATTTCTTATGTAAACACACTGAAAGTGAAATGTATTTTAGTCTACAAAACACAAACAACTCTATATGTTTTTATTAAGAAAAGATCTTGTTAACTTTCTATACAGTTGGAATATGATCTAAAAGCTAGAAACAATCGTTTATGGACAAACAAGTCTGAGACTCTCACTCGTTTCCCCTGACAGACGACAACTCAAACAAAAACTCTCAATCAAGCCGAGTTCAGCAGGTGCCTTCTCCTGCTGGCTCAGGCCTCCAGAGACCGTCCTCATTAAATGCTCTGTGAATGCACAGCTCAGTGCATTCACAAAACGGGAGATTTTCACTCTGTCAGCATCTGATGTTAAAACATCAACTACGATGAGCCTCTGTTGACTTGAAACTTTGATTTCATAAGCAAAAATGACCCTACCTCTAATAAAGTCTGAAAACATAGGAAGATACTGGCTTTGAGTGATATAGACGCTTCTGCTACAGTTTGTTTGTTGGATATTTAATGTTTCTCCAGGATCAGCTGAAGCGATATGGCTTCATGATGTAAGACGATGGGTCTAAAATGGATTCAGGCTGCTCTGTGGTTCAAGACAAAATAGACGCCATCATCTCGCAGCGTTTCAAACCTTAACTACAATCGATGGAGTTTAGCTTATTGCTTACAATGCTGAATACAAATAATTATTTTAAGAGGATTTCTTTTTTCAGAACTTTCAAGGGAACTTCAGAAAACGTTCCCTGAAAGTTATTTCGGGAAACCTTCAGAGCACCTTCAGTGGACCTTTCTGAAGGTTATTCTGCAAAGCTCCCAAGACCTTACGAGGACCCTAATCTCAACAGTCCCTTTTAAAGGTGCACTATGGCGCAGAGCACCTGGAGGACCTTCTGTGGAACTTCTACAACCCTTTAATCCCAATAGAAGCTTTGTTATGTTGTCACATCGTCAAAGGACCTGCCTTAATGTTCTCCGGTTGTGTGAAAAGCCCAGAGGGCCTTCAGAGAACTCAGTAGTATTTTTTTGGAGAACTTCAGGAAGCAAGAGCTTGTAGGTTCACAGGGCAAAGGAAGAAAGATCCTTATCAGAGTGGGAACGAGCTCAAGAAAGTCACCCCAGATTGACTGATTAATTTCTTTCGTTCATCCATCCATCCCCCTACAATCGCCACTTACTTTCTCCTTGGCTCTTGTCATAATTACCACAGCCGCTAGAGTGTACCATCACAATAAGCTTCAATAACAAATGATCTACGGGCTTGTATTTTACTGGTCAACATTATATTGCTGCTCCTGATTTACAGGAGGCCAGTGAAGGCTCAACAGACCTGATAGGGACGAGCCAAGAAGCTTGGAAGCTCTCTTTGAAATGTAAATGTCCCACCCACTTAAGGACACACAAGATCTTCTCTCCACTTTCTGTCACCTGCAGATGACACTGAGATGACAATGGAAGGACACATTTGTAGTCTGAGCATTAGTGATTTTATTCTGTCTCATTAAAAATAAACGTTAATGAATAACGAGAACATCAGTTGAAGGAATACAAGTCGGAAAAAAATATTGCCGCACATTTTTTAACTAACCTGTCATTACTAGTGCAATTTTCTGTTAGGGCATCAGCAGCAACAGAGCCAGCTGATGAAGCTGATTAGGATTGGCCTGGGTCTGGGGTCTCTGGAGCCCCTACAGGTGTTTCCTGGGCAAAGATTGTTGCTGAACATAGTGGACAACACCTCACATCCCCTAAAGGACCTACCGGTCAAACAGCAAAGTGTGTTCAGCAGCAGCCTCCTTCAACTCTGCTGCAATTACAACAAAAATCTTACTCACTCCACCTAAAATGGGGGATTTGTGTCTTCTCCGAGCAGCGATCTTTGACTTGTTAGACGGATTTGCAAACCTTTACACCAGGGGTCCCCAATCCCGGTCAACGAGGGCCGGTGTCCCTGCAGGTTTTAGATTTCATCCTGGGTCAACACACCTGAATCACATGATTAGCTCATTACCAGGCCTTTGGAGAACTTCAAGACACGTTGAGCAGGTCATTTATCCATTTAAATCAGCTGTGATGGATCAAGGACACATCTAAATCCTGCAGGACACCGGCCCTCCTGGACTGGGACTGGGGACCCCTGCTTTACACTAAGCCACTAATGCAAAAACTCCCTCTCTATACCTTAATGTAACATCATGCAGTATTTTGTCATTTATTCCTTTTTAATTACAGTGGCTTCTGTGTATTTACTTTCCTTGCTTTATCTCCATCAAGCCAGTTGTTGTGTTTGTACTTGGTGTGAATTTGCTCTCTGTTTCACTTTCTCTCACCTGGTTGAGCAGGTGACCCATGTGCTGAAGTACAGAAGGCTAGATACCTGGGTTTGAGTGTCTGCCGGGCTGCTTCCTCTGTGTCATTCTCCTGCACTGTCTCACTACACTTTCCTATCCAATAAAGGTAATAAATAAATGAAGTTAAACAAACAAAAATTCTGATCCACAGGAGTCAAAATGGGACAGCTTTTATATTTTACCTCCTTAACAAAGGCCTTAAATATGAAAATGATCCATTAAAGGGTTCCTAATCTGCTTCAGACTCACCTATAACGTAACAATTAAACTAATGTAGCTCTCAGAATTTTGCTAAGGGGCCTCGAGTCAAAAACAATCTTCTTTTTCTTATTTTGTGTCAATATTCTGTTCCAGTGGTGGACATTCGTGCTTATTATAATCACTAACTGGTGATGAATCCCATCCCTTTTCAGTAATAATTAAAATGTACCCAAAATACCACACTTTAATTATTATTTTGAATAACAATTCATTCTATAATAAAAAAATATCAGTGTTATCTGCGTTTGAAGTCGATGAATTGTTAATAAAAGGTGCAAAAGTAAACTGGAGAATAAACTGGGGTCACCTGTTTGCGAGAAATTCAGTGTCTCCTGATCAGCTTAAACCAGCCATGGCCTTCATTGTCCGGCTTATCTCCTGTGAATTTACCCTCCTGCTTATTGACAAAGGCGGCTGGATACACTCACACTTCATTATGGAGAGCAGTGACATCAGCAGATCGGTGGGTTACCAGGTTACCTGAAGAGAAGCCCAGACCATTCAATTAAAGCATACGAAGAAGAAGAACAGGATCAACTCTGCTTTCAGACGAAACTGCTTCAGTCATTGAGTCTGAGAAACAGCTGCAGCCTGCGTCTCTCTCTCTCTCACACACACGGTGAGTAGATCCCATAAACTTATGCTACAGACTTCACTTTAGACGTCATCTGACCATTTCTGCCATAAATGTGAATTTATATTTATTTAGTGAAATATTTGGAACTTTAAACGAATGTTTCCATCTTTAATCCTTAATTCTTCTGTAAGGTTTTGTCTTTGTTTAACTAGACACAACCACAAAATATACTCTGGATTCCATAAAAAATAGAACGGAAATAGTCAAATAGATCTTAAGGAAAGCTATGGTACAATGGGCTACTGGTAGATTAAGCACCTAACAAAGACTAGTTCACTGGTAACCTGTTCAGGGTTAACGACATTTACAACTAAGCCTTTAAACAAAATATCTGCGCGTTTCATTGAAATAGTACGCATGGAAGAACAAAATAGTTACAATGGATCACTCAACAGCAAGAACAATATTAAAAAAATGATTTACTTAATTATATATGCTATGAGACAGACAACGGTGACAAAGACGGCTCAACTAGTTTATTTTCAGTGATAAATGATCATACAAAGAGCGAGGAAAATTAGCGGTTCAAAAACCAGTAGACGGGATGAAAGTGTGTAATACAAGCGCAGATCTCCCTGAAAACAGCAAGTCCTTTCAGGTGTGTTTTTGATACAAGGGATAACTCTTCTATTAGGAACTGCTATTAGAAACCATTCCACCGAAATCTAAGTGTAACAGCTGACCTGTGTGACGTGCAGAACAACTGTAAATAATATTTCGCATAATATTGTAAATAAGTGTGTTGATGAAAGGAATGTTACTGTGCCACACGCGTAAATGCGCGCATCGCTCTTTTTACGTATCGGTTTCCAGCAGTCGCATTTCTGAGAGTCTAACGTGTTAGTGCGTTTTGACAGACATTTCACTTTGGTTCAAAACAGATTCAATATGATGAGTCCATCAGCGCGTGCGCATTGCTGAGAAAATATTCCAGCTCAGTTCTGCTGTTTCGGTGAGTTTTATTACTACAGATGCAGAATTATGCTCAGCTCCGAAGACTCAGTGTGAGGGCCGAGTGAAGAGCTGCAGGACAAAGCCAAAGCAGAATCAGACATGCTTTTGTGACATGCGGCAGACCCCAGTGAATCAGAATTGCGTGAATTATTTAAATATGTCTCCCAAGATTTTGTGAAAAATACCCATAAGCACGCCTTTCGGTAGCAAAACTACAGAAGAGGATGAGGGCCGCCGGTGGGGGGGGGGAAGATATACTGAAGTGAAGTAAGATGTGCATTTTGAAGTCAGCTCAAGTGAGGATTTTGGCAGTTCTCCCGCTCATGTTTTCCATTAAGGTTATTTTTTTAGAAAGTGAATTGGAAAAGATTATGAGGTTACTTTGGGTTTTTTGTTGTTGCTTTTCCCACTGCCCTGGGACTCACTGGAGTCACAAGTTAATGAAAGCCTACAAGATTTGCGTTCTTTAGTCCCCGGGTTTTGTCTTGCAGGGAATTTCTATTGCGTATAATTACTTGCTGTTAATCTAGTTTTGCAAATACACCGTATAATTTACTCAGATAATACGTATTCGTATTTGTTTAAAGGTTAAACGTTGTCATTAAGCGGGGTAAATCCTGTAAGGCCAATCCCAGGACAACAATTCCCATGGACTAGAGCCGGCGCGCTCACGGTGCTGATGCTGCTGCTGGTGGTGGTTAGCCAGGCAGCTAATCACTGAAGCTCCGGATAAATGGTCACATTTACGGCGTTTAACATCCACGTTAACCCGCGTTGTGTGGCGGCAGATGGACGCATAATATCGTGTGCATGTTCTTGTTGTCGTTTCGTGTAATGGAGCTGTGCCACCCGTGTACGAGCCGTGAGCAACGGATACTTGTGCAGTCTACGGTTAGCTCGCTAACGCTCCGGGGATTTTTAAGGTTTACTGTGGTTAATGGCTCTAGTCGTCAAGCTGTCGTGAGCGAGCCCTGGTTTGCTGCAGCTTCGCTTCCCCACTAGGATTACCTGACGGTCAGAGCCTCCACCAGCTCCACGATATGACTCACACACAGTGAGCCGACCAGCTGGCTGGATGGCTAGCTCTTTCGTTAGCTGCTAACCTAGGCGGTGATGCTAGCAGCCGTTCGGGTGTCGGTACCGCCAACTATCCGAAGCCATGTCTGCCCGATGTAGCTGATGTGTTGCTCGGCTTGCCAAAAGATGAAGGGCCGGGGTTATGATGCGCCTCTCCCTGCAGGAGGCGGAACATGGATGCAGAGGAAGAGCGGAGTGCACACAAAGTTTTGGATCCAATGGTGCCCTGCAGGCAGAACGGAAGGATCGGTAAGACTGGTGCCGCTGTCCTTTTTTAATATCTCCTCTGTGTTTTGTTAAGTTCTGTGTAAGGTGACCTCTCTGTCTGTGCGCAGGTACTTTGAGAACTCTCCACCGCCTGCTGAAAACCCAGAACACACTACAGATTCAGTCCATCACCCGCTCAGAATGTGCTGGTAGGTCAAATCCTGCATGGGCAGAAGTTCCCTTATTCACAAGGTGTCATTAACGGTACTTCCAGGTCATTAAAAACCAGCTGATTAAGATTTAGTTGATTAGCAGATTTTAAAAGGAGGGAGCAGCAAATCCCAGCCTTCTTTTTCCTGATTTCAAACTTGTGGACAAACAGAAGGAACGAGTCCTAGGCTTGAATAACGTTCCACATTTTTTCTGATGGATGTAAGTAAGATGCAAACCTGTAAAAGTTGTGCAGAATCTCATGGTCTGCAGCTGGGGTGGCAAAGTCAATTTATATGCAGCATAAGTCCAGTTTGAGCTCAGACGGGCTTTATAGTTTTTTTTTTTTTTTTTTAAATATATCAAGTTCTAATATTTATCTTTTAAACATAAACGGTGAAAGTCAAAGTATTTATCTGTTCTAAAGAAATTGAAGTATGTACTAAACCCAAAAATCCAGCTATGAACCCGGTTTCCCTCCTTCATTGTCCAACTGTCCTGTTGACCTCCTGTGCGCTTGGCAGTAACATCTTTGCTGGCAGTGATGTCCACTCTCCCCACACAGAGTGACAGAAGAACACGCCCGGGAGAATACATGTGCATTAGCACAGATAGAATAGTATCTTTGCAAACAGTGAAGTTCCAATTTAAAACTGAAACTATTACAGATAGAAACACCTTCCTTCTGTTGTCTCTCGGTTTTAGGCAGGAAACTGCAAAGAGGTAGATTAAATTAAATATGAATCTAATAATATAATTGATTTCAAATCTTCAGTTCACAAACTGTCTGTGTAAAACTAGTATGAACTACAGCGTAGTTTTGGAGAAGTGTTTCATCCTTCATTCCTCAACTTGACTCTAACCTTTGGAGTGTTTGCAGATTTGGGGAAAATGGTACCGTAACACTAGGGCTGCACAATTAATCGTTAGAAAATCACGATCTCAATTCATACTTATGTGCGATCTCATTTCCAAGTGACAATGATTTTTAAAAAAAAAAAAAAAAGTAAAAGATGACGATTGTACTGCATTTTGATCCTGGACATAAGCTGCATGAAAACAAGCGCTCACTCTTCCTGCTCAACAAATGACAAGGGCGGAGCCTTATACCATGATACAGAAGTCAGCTGGCAGGGAAAAAAACAACGGAGAGCACCTGAGAGATGAGGAAGCTGTAAAGGCCAAGAAAGTGACAGGAGAAAATCCGTCCCGGTCATTTGGTCAACCACCCAAACATCAATAACGGGAACCTTATACAGCGCTTCCCTATACCCGTCGAACTCCCGCAGGCACAAAGAAATTACGGAGGCTATCACTTATCACCTGACCAAAGATATGGCTCCCATCAACACTGTGCAAAACGAGGGATTTAGGAAAATGATCAACACCCTAGACAAACGCTACACAGTGCCGTCTTGCAACTATTTTTCTATTGTTGCACTACCTGCTCTATACACGCAGCGTCGAGCAACGGTGGAGACGGAATTACAAGCAGTACAACATTTTGCGGGCAACAACAAAATGTGAGACATTTATTGTTTTTGTGTTCAGTCTCAACTGTTACGAAGTTGATGTGCAGTTAATAAGTGCAATAAATATTTATATTGGAAAAGAAAATCGTGAGAGAATCGTGATCTCAGTTCTAAGCAAAAAAATCGTGATTCTCATTTTATGCAAAATCGTGCAGCCCTACGTAACACACAATTTTAAACTGTTGTCTGTGAATGAGAATTCTTTTCATGTCGTCTCCACAAATACCGGAGAGGAGAAGTTCTGTTGTTTGCCTTTTGATCTCACATGCGGCCTCCTGGGTGTTTCAGGTTCCTGTCCGAATCTAATGATGAGTAGGAGCGAGCATGCCGATGCAAGGCCCGTGCCCGTGGCCCTCACCCCCCAGCTCCCTGCCAGAGCCCACCGGCCTCTCTGTGTGTCGGTGTCCTCCGACAGCAGTGGACGCTTCAAGGCTCTGGAGACGCAGGAGTGGAAGAACAACCTCAAAGCTCAGGTACACAAACATCTGCTGCTATGTCCTCAGCAGGAGTTGAGGTACATCTGGATCCTGAAACATCTTCATATTAAAAAAAACGGCGTTTCTAAAAGAATGAGTGTGTAACTGTGGACTAGTGTTCACATACAAAAATAGGCACATCTATGCTTTTATTTCTATAACTAAATATCATTAATCAATTAAAGAACAACAAGAAAATAATGAAAAGAAGTAGGAACATTTTGGAAATCTTGCTGAAAATATTTGAATAAACTGAAAGTAGAACAGATGCGTCTGAGTGATGGATGTTGTCTTAATAAATCAATCTGATAGCAGTGTAGGTCACAGAAGATGCTGACTACAGGTTCCTCTTTTTCTTGCAGAAAGGGTTCTTAAAGCTTGCGGCTGTATTTCTACTTCAGTAGATCCAAGTGAAACTCCATGTGGAGTTTAACTCCTCGCAGCGTGGAAGGGTGTAGAGAAAGGATTTCAAATGGGTCCATATCATATGTTGGAAGCACTGAGGAATCTGTGTTTCCTGGCTTTTTTATGAAGGGGGGAGCAGGCACTGCTATGGACTTCTCAGGTCTGGTTGGTGTGACAAACTGCTGTGAGAGTTGTTATCCATGTTTCATTTGTGTCTGTGTTGCAGATGGAGAAGGCTCACAGTGCAGGAGCAGCCAGCAGCACGGGTTCTCTGGAACGAGCGTCCCTGTTCTGCGCCTCTGCTTCTACCACAGTGTCCAGCTCCGGCCTATCCAGCCCTGTGGAGATACTCAACAAGAGCAAGTCCTCCAGCCGCTTCTCTCTCTTCTCGCCGCCCTGGAACAGCAGCTCAGAGTCCGACTCCAACCCGCCGTCCCGCTCCGGCTCTAAGAAGCTCCGCAACTACAGCCGGAGAGCCGCCACGGGGCCGGCCGGAGCGAGGGGCCCTGATACGCCAGAGCCCAAACCCAGTGGTCCCGAACACTTCCAATACTCGGAGCCCGTCATCTCCAAGGTGACCGATTACATCTATGTCGGCAACCTAAACGCAGCGTACAATGGCCGTACGCTGTGCCGCAACAACATCGATAGCATCATCGACATGAGCAGTGCTCCAGGAGAATCGGCCCCCTCCCTTAGCCTCATACCCTGCACCTGCTCTCGTGGCGCCCGCCACAGCTGGTCCCGCCTCAAAGTGGACATCGGAGATGTGCCGGACGCTCTGGGCGATGGCCCGTCGCTGAAGCAGCGCTGTTTCGAGGACATCAACGAGTGCATCAACGCCTCCACGGAGAAGCGGAAGCGCGTCCTGGTCCACTGTCGGGACGGCTACTCTCTGGCGCCCACATGCATCATCCAGTACCTGATGGTGAAGCAGAACATGAGGCTGATCGCTGCCTATGAGCTGCTGAGGGCCAAGTACCCGGTCAACATCAGAGAGTGCCACCAAAACGTCCTTGTGAGCCTGGAGAGGGCGCTGCGGCCCGGCGGAAACATTGACCCTGAGTGCTTCAAACAGGCCATCTCACGCAAAGTGGCGTGGACCTGATTTTGTTTCCCATCATGCTCAGCTGCTGCTCGACGCCCTCTCTGCTCCTCCCACAGTATTGGATCCTTTCATACAGACAACCAAGGGCAGCTGTAGACTGATCACATGGATATTATTGTCCCCACTTGTGGTTGTGAGAATTTGATGTATTTCCTCTTCAGACCTGTAAATGTGACCTGGCCGTGATTTCCTCCTTCATACTCGCCAAATAGGAGACGCAATAGACTTTGCTGTAGTGTGCAAAGCTTTTCGGTATAACAGTGTGATAGTGTTGGCTGTATAGTTGATATAGTCCTGCTTCAGTTCTGTGCCACACCGTCGTGTTGCTGTTCTATATCAGGGGAATTTCTTACCGGGTGATCTCAGGAGATTATTGATGTCATACTAGAACCGTGTCAGTGGTCGTTAGATTATCCTGCAGCTTCGTTCACACGTGGAATCAAAAATGCAGCTCGGAGAGTTGGGAAGAGTTCCGCAACAGGTCCAAAAGGGTTATAAAGCCGTTGCACGTTCACGTTATGCATCCAGCTGGCACCACGGCCACTGTAGGAGCTCTTCCACTTCCTGTTAATTCCATTGCACCGATGTTTGCTGCAGATCAGACGAGAGCGCATAAGAGTTAATGGAACCAAAAGGCTAAAATGGTTATGTCCCCACAAGAGCCCACATTTGATTTTAACTTTGAAAAATGGTGAACTGATAATGATAAAGTCTCTGAACTTGAATAAAACGCGTTTATGTCTTTTAAGAAGCCGATCTGGTCCATAAAATAGATTGGTCCTGATTGGTCAGATAAGGATGTCTGATAGGATAGCACCCATTTCTAAACAATAACTTGATAGTTTAACCCCCAAACAGGCTCTTCCATGTTTGTATAAGTAGCAGCCGTGCTGTGACGTCTCTAATACTCACAGAAATGCCTTTTTAAACTCAAATATATAGTATGTGTGTTCTTTATTTTTCTTAAAATCAAGATTAACATTTCCCGATGAAAAATACTTATTCAGCAAAATTGATCTTGGAGGGCTGCATCATTTTGGGCTATTGCCCAGGTTCAGTAAGACGAGCACCAGAGCGTGGTACAACTCGTAACTGTAGCTCAGTGCAACTAAAAGCAAGGACGCACTTGCTGGATGAGCAAAGTTGAACTACAAAAATCAAACCAATTGCAGATTGAGTCGGGTTATCGCAAATATGTTTGCCCAATTGCTCAGCCTAGAGTTTGCCTTTTATGGACGACTCAATAAAGCAAAGTATGCCTGGATGCACAAAAACACTGCATGTTGAAAACGACCTTTCAGGTGTAACCTAGTCGTGTAAATCCAGTGTGACATCTCAGATGTGTTTCAGGTGGCGGTAATTCCACTGGTGAGACATGCAAGCCTGTAAAGGATGATTTTCTTTCTCGCTTTAAGATGTGAAATAACTGTAGAAGCAAGCGACCACGTGGAACGTCTTACAACATAGACTCTGTTACCAGCCTGAATATTGGGCGAGGGCTGTAATGTATCTGTTTAGTGCCCTTTTTACACGACTCATTTTACATAAAGACAGCCCAAAAGGTTTAGTAGAACTAATAGAAAAAGACAGCAATGTCCTGATAAAATAACTGTTGCTGTGTGTAAATGAGGTCACCTGTGATTCAGTACTCTCCCACTATTAGTTTCTCAGCGAGTTAACCCAGCGCAGCGTTACTTTGCGTTGTCTATATGCACATTAGAAAACCTAAAGATGCAACAAACTGGAATTGCACCAGTAGGGGTTGAAAATTCCTTCAGCTGTGCTTGGAATGGTCATGGCTTTCAAATATTTGAATGCTTATTAAATTCTAAGTGTATCTGTTATCTTCAAATACATATTTTCCCCTATTTTTGTTTTTTCTAGTGAGCTACTGTAACATGTTACTACTATGTGCAGATGGCTGTAAGACGTAGTTGGTGGTCACCATTAAACAACTAAATAGACTAAAGGTCGGCCAGAGCTCATCTTGTTGTGTAGGAAAGGTCGGACCGTTCAGCAGAAGCTGCTCACGAGTCTTCTGTTAATTATTTTAGCTCATTGACTTTAATTATGCACTGCATAGAAACGTGTATGTATATCAGTGGATTTATACTTCTGCTCTCCATGTATGTAGTTTCTGCAAACCCTCTACTGTAACACATTGAATTGATGCAGTGAAGTGGAAGACAGCGATTCAGCTCTATGCGACTGGTATAGAATTGTTTTACTAAGTAAGTCCACTGCAAAGTCCACCAGGTAGAGCTAACATGTCGCAAGCTAGCCACAACTGCACGCAGTCGTTTGAGAAATCATCACTCTTTGCTTAGAAATGTCCACCCTAGTTTTTACCCAGAGAACCTCTTCACAAATTTACTGTCTAAGTTTTAATGTGAGCTGCAGACTTGGGCTGATGCTGGAGATCCATTTAAGAAAACGTTTTAGTGCCAACTGTAACCTGCCATCAGGTTCATGTAGACTTTGGGCAAAGTGAGGAGGCATTGCTTGTTTGGAGATCTATAGCTGATAAAGTCTTAGTTTGGAGTGTCATAGTAGATGAAATATGGACTTGGGTTGAAACCCAAACAAACCGTCTGTACTCCAGCCAATGGAGGACATGCATGCTTTTTGTTATCTTTAGATCTACAGCCGCTTCCTGGATTATGTTGCAGTTTCATCTTCTGTCTTAAAAGGGAACTTTTGCACATGGACACTTTGTGTTGCTTCTGACCTTTTGTGCCGTTATCTATCTTTTGTGTGCTTATTTTTTATTTATTTTTTTCCCCGCTGAGGTCATACTCGACAGGATGAACGGTCCCTCTTGTCCTCTGTGAGGAAGACTTGAGCCTCGTTTTTAGTGACAGTTCGCTGAAATGTCTTTAGGAGCGTGGCTCTGTGAATTTGAACTTTGGTGTGCGGTGAAGTTGAGTGACATGCATCTCTTATCAGTATTAGTGCACCATCATTGCTGAACTGCGATTCGGGGTTTACTTTTTTGCTCCACTGCTTACAGAACTGTCTAAAAGAAGAGTATTAAAGTTTCCCTGTGAATGTTTAAAGACACTTAACATGACTGAGTTTCACAATGAGGAAAAATGAGACCATGTTCATTAAAAGTAACCAGATGAAGGTGTTAACAGTAGTCAGGGCTTTGAAGTCATGAGTCTTTCAGCTGTCAAATTCTTCTTAACCTACAAATATTTTGTTAAATGTCAGAAAAATGGTGAAAATGACCTTTTCAGAGGTACTGTTTTGTCTTTAAAGGTACCCTTTTATTTACCCTTTGCAAATGTCACCACCAGGGAGCAGCTTTTTAACAGCAGGTGTATTAAAACATGTTCAGATGTGTGCTGCTGTTCGTTAAACTTCCAACGTTTCTCTCAGCCCCGTTTCCTCTAGACGATTTGCATTTTACCAGGTTAGCTGTGGGAATCTGCTCTTGGGTAACTCGCTGTGCCATCCTGTGGTACTACACGAAACAACGGCATAGGCCTGTTTTAACATCAGTTGATGTCGCTTCAACACAGTACACAGATATGTTTGACAAATTCAAAGCAGTTGCTTCTTTACATTCTGTGGGTGTAGTTGGTTTTTTTAAGTAAATATATAAGCAGCCTTAATGCCTCAGCTGTGAAAGGCTGATGGTGTATTGTCATCACACCAAATTTCTGAAGTCAAGTTTTTAAAGCTGTATCTAATAAAAAATCTTGTATAAGTTTGAATCACAGTGACCTTGACCCTGAAGGTCAGAGGTCAGCTTTTCTGAAAATCATCTAGGAATTTGAAGTTTTATACAATAGACACATCTACTAAGAGGCTAAAAGGATAGCACTGGCAATTGCCTTTTTTTTGCGTGTGTTAAATTAATGAATTTAGAAGTACCTTTAAACACAAAAAACATTTGCACCAGGAAAGCATCACCATTTCTTGCTGTAATTACTTTAGTTATATCTTTAATGCTTATGCAGGCGTGTATATCAAAAATAGTAAGTATTGTGGAGGACCAGAACTGCCAAAATTAAAAATGAAATAATGACTCAGTAAAGTGTTAAAAATATTAAAATCAAATGTAGGCTTCATTTCATAAACTGTGACATTAATTCGTATCTTTGTTTCCTAAACTTACCGTTTTTCGATTTTCCTTTTCATTCAATTTTAAGTTTAATTTGGGGGTTTTCAGGCCTTTGATTAGACAGTGCAGTACAGAGGAAAGAAGGATGAGAGGAAGCGACACATCAAATGACCTGGGACATACCACTGAAATGAACAAAACAAAATCAAAAAAACATAAGGAATTTTAAATTAATTGTAAAGGAAATTAAAAAAAAAGTCATTTTTTAAATTAGTGTGCATTTTGATATTTTAGGTGTAATAACAGATGTATATATGAGGTCTTTTATTTTTGATTAATTTGGTCTTCCATACATGCATCTGCTTGTAGTAATCATCTGTGAACTGTAGGAGGTAGAGCCAGGTGGAAGGACTCTTAAGGAGCCATACTGTTTGGATGTCAGTGAGTGAGCAGACGGTAACAAAGGTTGAACACTAGTGGGGATGTATTTACCACCTGCTCTCATCAATCAGCACTATCCTGCCCGCTCATTGGTAGGCGGCGCACTTGCTTGCCTCAAAGTTGAGGAAAGTGCTGAACCTCCCACTTCTCACCCCGAGCGGTTTATTTTGCCAGTCATTGCTTGAAAAAGTTGAATGTCATTGAGTCTTGATGGTCTTTGGTCGCCACATCACTGCTAGCCTCTTCCTTTTTAGCCAATTTATTGAACCCTTGTACAAAAATATATATTGTTAGGACAGAGTGTTAGCCATACAGAAATTAGCTCATTGCCAAATTCTCACTTAAATGGAAGTGTAACATCGGATGGTCCATGTATTTTCGTAAGGGGGAAATGGACCAGTGTCCTTTGCAAAAGTGTGAGAATTACTGGTTTCACTGTTGAAACCACTGCTGTGGGTATCATGTGAAAATACCGCAAGAAATTCACCAATGACTTCCATATTTAGCTCAGATGCTATCTGAAGTCTGTCAAAATGTGGGCTGGTTGTTAAATGGCATCAAGGCAGAACTGGTACTCCATCACTGCTGACTGTGTTTATTTTGCTTGTAGTTTCATTTTTTATTTTCATTTTATCTATCTATCGATCGATCGATCGATCGGTGGGGGGGTCTAGTCAAATTGGCTATCGGAGTATGGTGCCTTCATTTGGAGTACATCTCATGAGCGTTCGGTGAATTTGCAACATTTGTATGACTTTAACTTCTAGATATCTTGTAAGATGTTGAATATTTTGGATGTTTTTATTTTGAAAAAGAAGAAGAAAAAAGACATTTGTGTGACTCGTCCTTGCTGTGATATATTTGCAGACTTTAGTGTATAGTAGCGGTGAGACTGAAACGGATTCTATATTTGACAGATGTTTTGACGCTCGTGTAGTGGAACGATCATCACAGATTCTTTTTCTTTCCTTTTTTTCCCCGTCGTCGTAAACTCTCGCCATTACAATCATCATATCAGACTGAATAGGGTTTTCTAACTCGTTCTCTCAGGTGATTTCTCAGTATCCCAGAATGTTTCTCAATGAATACGATGTGATTCAGAAATTGAAGCATGTATTCTCCATGTCGTAGTTTATTAATCAGATTTAATTTGTACTGTTGAAATATTAAAGAAACTGATGTATCTAACAGCTGCTCATGTGTTGGAAGTGATTTGAGCACACACAGCTCTGTTTATGTTGAAGCCGTTCAGAGGTGGTGGTGTGTGGCACGCTTAGTGAGAAACACAGACTGATAATGGACACCGCCACTGTGATGTCACCCATTACATTAAGAAATTAGCTCATTGCCTAAATGTTGATTTGTAAGCCACTCCCACCCTGGAAGTTCCCTGAATAAGCACAATGTGGAGGTCAAACTGTCTCCCGTTGCTTCGTTTGTGCCCTGGTTCCTCTGACATACACTAAAGAACTAAGTTCCTTCAATCAGGAAATTTCCTGCAGTGGAGCCAGAGAAAGAAATGACAGACGTCCAGAGAATATGAGACAATATGAGATCCGAATGATCAAAATCTCCAGGTTCCTGCTGGAGTATTTGGAGAGAACCCGGCCATGTGGCGACAGTGCTGTCCACTTCCTCTCGTACAGCCCGCTCACCTGCAGTGTCACATTTTGTACTTTCTGCTCCACTAATTATGTTCCAGATTTAAATCTTAACATTAAATATAATAAAAGGTTATAGTATAAACGATGAAGCTACCAAGCAGATTTCAGATATGTTGAAATGAGTTCCAGCTGTAACAGCTGCACGATCGCTTCTGAATACAAAACACTTATGTAATGCAAAGCAATTATCAGACTCGTGTGCAGTGCCACTTTCTGTGTAATACGCCTGAATGAGGGCACAGGGCTTCACAAGAGCATGAAAATTGTTCCCAGTGTAGTCTTTATTCTCCCTCTGCTGCCACATTAACAAAAAAGCCTCGTTTTGAGCCACTGGTAGAGCTTCAGCAGCATATCAGAGCATGAAAACAGCAGATTGCATGGAACTGTCATGTTACCTCTCCTCAGATAAACCTTTTTTTTTTTTTCATCTATTGCCTTATTAAGAGGAAAAACAGGAAACAGTGGGGAATTCCCGCTCTGTTTTTTTTCCCTCCTGCACTGAAATGTAGAAAGTGCTTGGCCCCCTTCTGTTAACAGCTTCTTAATTGTATCCTTCAGCCAGGGTCTTGACAACATTGCTCTGCCCTCCCACCTGCTGTCTCCTTAACTTTCATCACTCCTGCTCCGTGATCTCCTGAAAAACTGCCTAAAACCCCTCGACCCTGTAAATATACCAGAGGAATATATGCTGTTTGATTTGCAACTTCTGCGTTTCTACTCAGTACAGGAGTGACTTCCTTTTTGGGGGTAGGAGAGAATAATTCAATAAGCAAAGCAATCTGGGCAGAAGGGGTTATTTATAATGATGAGATAGGGCGGGGAGATTCTCAGGGGGTGAGGAGGGGAGGTCAGATATAATATTTCAGGTGCTGGATCCCATTGGTCAGTGAAAAAGTTGCCTTCCATAAAGAGAAAGATGGGGTTCCCTTTGCCTTTTGGGAATGCAGTGTATATACCAACTTATAGCACCAGGAACGAGGCTGCTTCCCAAATCGGTTGGTCATTTCTGTTTTCCTCATCAGCCAAAAGGTGAGAAATCTCTAGACTACCTTTTGGACAGATCTCGTTCTGTTGCAGTTCATTGAAGGGATCTTTTTTTGAGGTTTTGGTAAAAGCTAAAGCTAAACTTGTGATGTGGTGAGAAGAAACGAGCTCATTAGAAAGTGTCACTGCAGGATGATGATGATGACGATGGTGATGAGAAGCTTTTTAATGCCAGTATGGTTTTTTTGGGGGGTGGCGCTGTCAGCGCTCCAGGTGTAAAGTGCAGTGTGATGAGGTGTGCTGGTGCAAATGGACTCTCGTGTTTGGAAAGTGATAGTCCCAGTGTTTCTCGCCGTGTCATCACAGAGGTCGTGTGTCACATTTATCTGGTCTAATGAAATCAGCTCCATGTTTTATACAGATAAGCTCCAATACATGGAAACATCAGCATCCAAAACATAATTGAACGCAGTGAAATGTCATCGTTTTGTATTTGTAGAAAGAACAAAACTCTTCTTTATGTAACTCAGTGGGACTGAGTCACCTGTAAACAGTTTGAGAGCTTCAGCACCTGTAGCTGTCACAAGTCCAACCAAAGTGCGACAGCTGCACAGAAGCGCACTGATGGTGTTGTG